>NW_027617672.1:0-103423 GCF_964187855.1 Myxine glutinosa
AAAGTGGTTTCCTGCACCAACACAAGTGCGAAAAGTGGTTTTTCAACACTAACACAAGTGCGAAAAGTGGTTTTTCAACACTATCACAAGTGCAAAAAGTGTTTTTTCCACACTAATACAAGTGCAAAAGTGGTTTCCTGCACCAACACAAGTGGGAAAAGTGGATTTTCAACACTAACACAAGTGCAAAAAGTGGTTTTTCAACACTATCACAAGTGCAAAAAGTGTTTTTTCCACACGAATACAAGTGCAAAAGTGGTTTCCTGCATCAACACAAGTGCGAAAAGTGGTTTTTCAACACTAACACAAGTGCGAAAAGTGGTTTTTCAACACGAACACAAGTGCGAAAAGTAGTTTTTCAACACTATCACAAGTGCAAAAAGTGTTTTTTCCACATTAATACAAGTGCAAAAGTGGTTTCCTGCACCAACACAAGTGCGAAAAGTGGTTTTTCAACACCAACACAAGTGCGAAAAGTGTTTTTTCCACACTAATACAAGTGCAAAAGTGGTTTCCTGCAATACAAGTGGGAAAAGTGGATTTTCAACACTAACACAAGTGCGAAAAGTGGTTTCAACACTAACACTAAGTGCGAAAAGTGGTTTTTCAACACTAACACAAGTGCAAAAAGTGGTTTTTCAACACTAACAATTTGTTTGAAATTCCAACTTCTTTCCTGGAAGTCCTGGCAGTGTCCATATGTTTTATACCTCTCCCACCGCCCCCTTCCCACGCCCCCCCCCCTAAAGCCCTCGCCCTCTCTCAGATCTCTCGATGTCTCAATGTCTCTCGGTCCCTGCTCTCAAATGTTGTGTTTGTGTCCTTCCCCCTCTCTCCCCATCTTGTCTACCGCTCCCTATGTTATATGTTTTATGTGTCGGTTTGTCTTTCTGTGTGATTAATGTTCGCTCTTTCACGAGCCTCGACCTTGTATACAAAAAAAAAAAAAAAAAAAAAAAAAAAAAACACAAGTGCGAAAAGTGGTTTTTCAACACTAACACAAGTGCGAAAAGTGGTTTTTCAACACTATCACAAGTGCAAAAAGTGTTTTTTCCACACTAATACAAGTGCAAAAGTGGTTTCCTGCACCAACACAAGTGCGAAAAGTGGTTTTTCAACACTAACACAAGTGCGAAAAGTGGTTTTTCCACACTAATACAAGTGCAAAAGTGGTTTCCTGCACCAACACAAGGGGGAAAAGTGGATTTTCAACACTAACACAATTGCGAAAAGTGGTTTTTCAACACTAACACAAGTGCGAAAAGTGGTTTTTCAACACTATCACAAGTGCAAAAAGTGTTTTTCCACACTAATACAAGTGCAAAAGTGGTTTCCTGCACCAACACAAGTGGGAAAAGTGGATTTTCAACACTAACACAAGTACGAAAAGTGGTTTTTCAACACTATCACAAGTGCAAAAAGTGTTTTTTCCACACTAATACAAGTGCAAAAGTGGTTTCCTGCACCAACACAAGTGCGAAAAGTGGTTTTTCAACACTAACACAAGTGCGAAAAGTGGTTTTTCAACACTATCACAAGTGCAAAATGTGTTTTTTCCACACTAATACAAGTGCAAAAGTGGTTTCCTGCACCAACACAAGTTCGAAAAGTGGTTTTTCAACACTAACACAAGTGCGAAAAGTGGTTTTTCCACAATAATACAAGTGCAAAAGTGGTTTCCTGCACCAACACAAGTGCGAAAAGTGGTTTTTCAACACTAACACAAGTGCGAAAAGTGGTTTTTCAACACTAACACAAGTGCGAAAAGTGGTTTTTCCACACTAATACAAGTGCAAAAGTGGTTTCCTGCACCAACACAAGTGCGAAAGTGGTTTTTCAACACTAACACAAGTGCGAAAAGTGGTTTTTCAACACTAATACAGGTGCAAAAGTGGTTTCCTGCACCAACATAAGTGGGAAAAGTGGATTTTCAACACTAACACAAGTGCGAAAAGTGGTTTTTCAACACTATCACAAGTGCAAAAAGTGGTTTTTCCACACTATTACAAGTGCAAAAGTGGCTTCCTGCACCAACACAAGTGTGAAAAGTGGTTTTTCAACACTAACACAAGTGCGAAAAGTGCTTTTTCAACACTATCACAAGTGCAAAAGTGTTTTTTCCACACTAATACAAGTGCAAAAGTGGTTTCCTGCACCAACACAAGTGCGAAAAGTGATTTTTCAACACTAACACAAGTGCGAAAAGTGGTTTTTCAACACTAACACAAGTGCAAAAAGTGGTTTTTCAACACTAACACAAGTGCGAAAAGTGGTTTTTCCACACGAATACAAGTGCAAAAGTGGTTTCCTGCACCAACACAAGTGCGAAAAGTGGTTTTTCAACACTAACACAAGTGCGAAAAGTGGTTTTTCAACACTATCACAAGTGCAAAAAGTGTTTTTTCCACACTAATACAAGTGCAAAAGTGGTTTCCTGCACCAACACAAGTGCAAAAAGTGGTTTTTCAACACTAACACAAGTGCGAAAAGTGGTTTTTCAACACTAACACAAGTGCGAAAAGTGCTTTTTCAACACTATCACAAGTGCAAAAGTGTTTTTTCCACACTAATACAAGTGCAAAAGTGGTTTCCTGCACCAACACAAGTGCGAAAAGTGATTTTTCAACACTAACACAAGTGCGAAAAGTGGTTTTTCAACACTAACACAAGTGCAAAAAGTGGTTTTTCAACACTAACAGAAGTGCGAAAAGTGGTTTTTCCACACGAATACAAGTGCAAAAGTGGTTTCCTGCACCAACACAAGTGCGAAAAGTGGTTTTTCAACACTAACACAAGTGCGAAAAGTGGTTTTTCAACACTATCACAAGTGCAAAAAGTGTTTTTTCCACACTAATACAAGTGCAAAAGTGGTTTTCCTGCACCAACACAAGTGCAAAAAGTGGTTTTTCAACACTAACACAAGTGCGAAAAGTGGTTTTTCAACACTAACACAAGTGCGAAAAGTGGTTTTTCACACTAATACAAGTGCAAAAAGTGGTTTCCTGCACCAACACAAGTGAGAAAAGTGGTTTTTCAACACTAACACAAGTGCGAAAGTGATTTTCAACACTATCACAAGTGCAAAAAGTGTTTTTTCCACACTAATACAAGTGCAAAAGTGGTTTCCTGCACCAACACAAGTGGGAAAAGTGGATTTTCAACACTAACACAAGTGCAAAAAGTGGTTTTTCAACACTATCACAAGTGCAAAAAGTGTTTTTTTCCACACGAATACAAGTGCAAAAGTGGTTTCCTGCACCAACACAAGTGCGAAAAGTGGTTTTTCAACACTAACACAAGTGCGAAAAGTGGTTTTTCAACACGAACACAAGTGCGAAAAGTAGTTTTTCAACACTATCACAAGTGCAAAAAGTGTTTTTTCCACACTAATACAAGTGCAAAAGTGGTTTCCTGCACCAACACAAGTGCGAAAAGTGGTTTTTCAACACCAACACAAGTGCGAAAAGTGGTTTTTCCACACTAATACAAGTGCAAAAGTGGTTTCCTGCACCAATACAAGTGGAAAAGTGGATTTTCAACACTAACACAAGTTGCGAAAAGTGGTTTTTCAACACTAACACAAGTGCGAAAAGTGGTTTTCAACACTAACACAAGTGCGAAAAGTGGTTTTTCAACACTAAACACAAGTGCGAAAAGTGGTTTTTCAACACTATCACAAGTGCAAAAAGTGTTTTTTCCACACTAATACAAGTGCAAAAGTGGTTTCCTGCACCAACACAAGTGCGAAAAGTGGTTTTTCAACACTAACACAAGTGCGAAAAGTGGTTTTTCCACACTAATACAAGTGCAAAAGTGGTTTCCCCTGCACCAACACAAGGGGGAAAAGTGGATTTTCAACACTAACACAATTGCGAAAAGTGGTTTTTCAACACTAACACAAGTGCGAAAAGTGGTTTTTCAACACTATCACAAGTGCAAAAAGTGTTTTTTTCCACACTAATACAAGTGCAAAAGTGGGTTTCCTGCACCAAACACAAGTGGGAAAAGTGTATTTTCAACACTAACACAAGTACGAAAAGTGGTTTTTCAACACTATCACAAGTGCAAAAAGTGTTTTTTCCACACTAATACAAGTGCAAAAGTGGTTTCCTGCACCAACACAAGTGCGAAAAGTGGTTTTTCAACACTAACACAAGTGCGAAAAGTGGTTTTTCAACACTATCACAAGTGCAAAATGTGTTTTTTCCACACTAATACAAGTGCAAAAAGTGGTTTCCTGCACCAACACAAGTTCGAAAAGTGGTTTTTCAACACTAACACAAGTGCGAAAAGTGGTTTTTCCACAATAATACAAGTGCAAAAGTGGTTTCCTGCACCAACACAAGTGCGAAAAGTGGTTTTTCACACTAACACAAGTGCGAAAAGTGGTTTTTCAACACTACACAAGTGCGAAAAGTGGTTTTTCCACACTAATACAAGTGCAAAAGTGGTTTCCTGCACCAACACAAGTGCGAAAGTGGTTTTTCCAACACTAACACAAGTGCGAAAAGTGGTTTTTTCAACACTAATACAGGTGCAAAAGTGGTTTCCTGCACCAACATAAGTGGGAAAAGTGGATTTTCAACACTAACACAAGTGCGAAAAGTGGTTTTTCAACACTATCACAAGTGCAAAAAGTGTTTTTTCCACACTATTACAAGTGCAAAAGTGGCTTCCTGCACCAACACAAGTGCGAAAAGTGGTTTTTCAACACTAACACAAGTGCGAAAAGTGCTTTTTCAGCACTATCACAAGTGCAAAAGTGTTTTTTCCACACTAATACAAGTGCAAAAGTGGTTTCCTGCACCAACACAAGTGCGAAAAGTGATTTTCAACACTAACACAAGTGCGAAAAGTGGTTTTTCAACACTAACACAAGTGCAAAAAGTGGTTTTTCAACACTAACACAAGTGCGAAAAGTGGTTTTTCCACACGAATACAAGTGCAAAAGTGGTTTCCTGCACCAACACAAGTGCGAAAAGTGGTTTTTCAACACTAACACAAGTGCGAAAGTGGTTTTTCAACACTATCACAAGTGCAAAAAGTGTTTTTTCCACACTAATACAAGTGCAAAAGTGGTTTCCTGCACCAACACAAGTGCAAAAAGTGGTTTTTCAACACTAACACAAGTGCGAAAAGTGGTTTTTCAACACTAACACAAGTGCGAAAAGTGGTTTTTCCACACTAATACAAGTGCAAACGTGGTTTCCTGCACCAACACAAGTGCGAAAAGTGGTTTTTCAACACTAACACAAGTGCGAAAAGTGGTTTTTCAACACTATCACAAGTGCGAAAAGTGGTTTTTCCACACTAATACAAGTGCAAAAGTGGTTTTCTGCACCAACACAAGTGAGAAAAGTGGTTTTTCAACACTAACACAAGTGCGAAAAGTGGTTTTTCAACACTATCACAAGTGCAAAAAGTGTTTTTTCCACACTAATACAAGTGCAAAAGTGGTTTCCTGCACCAACACAAGTGGGAAAAGTGGATTTTCAACACTAACACAAGTGCAAAAAGTGGTTTTTCAACACTATCACAAGTGCAAAAAGTGTTTTTTCCACACGAATACAAGTGCAAAAGTGGTTTCCTGCACCAACACAAGTGGGAAAAGTGGATTTTCAACACTATCACAAGTGCGAAAAGTGGTTTTTCCACACTAATACAAGTGCAAAAGTGGTTTCCTGCACCAACACAAGTGCGAAAAGTGGTTTTTCAACACTAACACAAGTGCGAAAAGTGGTTTTTCAACACTATCACAAGTGCAAAAAGTGTTTTTTCCACACTAATACAAGTGCAAAAGTGGTTTCCTGCACCAACACAAGTGCAAAAAGTGGTTTTTCAACACTAAAACAAGTGCGAAAAGTGGTTTTTCAACACTATCACAAGTGCAAAAGTGGTTTCCTGCACCAACACAAGTGGGAAAAGTGGATTTTCAACACTAACACAAGTGCAAAAAGTGGTTTTTCAACACTATCACAAGTGCAAAAAGTGTTTTTTCCACACGAATACAAGTGCAAAAGTGGTTTCCTGCACCAACACAAGTGGGAAAAGTGGATTTTCAACACTATCACAAGTGCGAAAAGTGGTTTTTCCACACTAATACAAGTGCAAAAGTGGTTTCCTGCACCAACACAAGTGCGAAAAGTGGTTTTTTCAACACTAACACAAGTGCGAAAAGTGGTTTTTCAACACTATCACAAGTGCAAAAAGTGTTTTTTCCACACTAATACAAGTGCAAAAGTGGTTTCCTGCACCAACACAAGTGGGAAAAGTGGATTTTCAACACTAACACAAGTGCAAAAAGTGGTTTTTCAACACTATCACAAGTGCAAAAAGTGTTTTTTCCACACGAATACAAGTGCAAAAGTGGTTTCCTGCACCAACACAAGTGCGAAAAGTGGTTTTTCAACACTAACACAAGTGCGAAAAGTGGTTTTTCAACACGAACACAAGTGCGAAAAGTAGTTTTTCAACACTATCACAAGTGCAAAAAGTGTTTTTTCCACATTAATACAAGTGCAAAAGTGGTTTCCTGCACCAACACAAGTGCGAAAAGTGGTTTTTCAACACCAACACAAGTGCGAAAAGTGTTTTTTCCACACTAATACAAGTGCAAAAGTGGTTTCCTGCAATACAAGTGGGAAAAGTGGATTTTCAACACTAACACAAGTGCGAAAAGTGGTTTTTCAACACTAACACAAGTGCGAAAAGTGGTTTTTCAACACTAACACAAGTGCGAAAAGTGGTTTTTCAACACTAACACAAGTGCGAAAAGTGGTTTTTCAACACTATCACAAGTGCAAAAAGTGTTTTTTCCACACTAATACAAGTGCAAAAGTGGTTTCCTGCACCAACACAAGTGCGAAAAGTGGTTTTTCAACACTAACACAAGTGCGAAAAGTGGTTTTTCCACACTAATACAAGTGCAAAAGTGGTTTCCTGCACCAACACAAGGGGAAAAGTGGATTTTCAACACTAACACAATTGCGAAAAGTGGTTTTTCAACACTAACACAAGTGCGAAAAGTGGTTTTTCAACACTATCACAAGTGCAAAAAGTGTTTTTCCACACTAATACAAGTGCAAAAGTGGTTTCCTGCACCAACACAAGTGGGAAAAGTGGATTTTCAACACTAACACAAGTACGAAAAGTGGTTTTTCAACACTATCACAAGTGCAAAAAGTGTTTTTTCCACACTAATACAAGTGCAAAAGTGGTTTCCTGCACCAACACAAGTGCGAAAAGTGGTTTTTCAACACTAACACAAGTGCGAAAAGTGGTTTTTCAACACTATCACAAGTGCAAAATGTGTTTTTTCCACACTAATACAAGTGCAAAAGTGGTTTCCTGCACCAACACAAGTTCGAAAAGTGGTTTTTCAACACTAACACAAGTGCGAAAAGTGGTTTTTCCACAATAATACAAGTGCAAAAGTGGTTTCCTGCACCAACACAAGTGCGAAAAGTGGTTTTTCAACACTAACACAAGTGCGAAAGTGGTTTTTCAACACTAACACAAGTGCGAAAAGTGGTTTTTCAACACTAATACAGGTGCAAAAGTGGTTTCCTGCACCAACATAAGTGGGAAAAGTGGATTTTCAACACTAACACAAGTGCGAAAAGTGGTTTTTCAACACTATCACAAGTGCAAAAAGTGATTTTTCCACACTATTACAAGTGCAAAAGTGGCTTCCTGCACCAACATAAGTGTGAAAAGTGGTTTTTCAACACTAACACAAGTGCGAAAAGTGCTTTTTCAACACTATCACAAGTGCAAAAGTGTTTTTTCCACACTAATACAAGTGCAAAAGTGGTTTCCTGCACCAACACAAGTGCG
Source organism: Myxine glutinosa (assembly GCF_964187855.1). NCBI lineage: Eukaryota > Metazoa > Chordata > Myxini > Myxiniformes > Myxinidae > Myxine > Myxine glutinosa. The sequence goes on from NW_027617672.1 coordinate 7,837, forward strand.
AAAAGTGATTTTTCAACACTAACACAAGTGCGAAAAGTGGTTTTTCAACACTAACACAAGTGCAAAAAGTGGTTTTTCAACACTAACACAAGTGCGAAAAGTGGTTTTTCCACACGAATACAAGTGCAAAAGTGCTTTCCTGCACCAACACAAGTGCGAAAAGTGGTTTTTCAACACTAACACAAGTGCGAAAAGTGGTTTTTCAACACTATCACAAGTGCAAAAAGTGTTTTTTCCACACTAATACAAGTGCAAAAGTGGTTTCCTGCACCAACACAAGTGCAAAAAGTGGTTTTTCAACACTAACACAAGTGCGAAAAGTGGTTTTTCAACACTAACACAAGTGCGAAAAGTGGTTTTTCCACACTAATACAAGTGCTAACGTGGTTTCCTGCACCAACACAAGTGCGAAAAGTGGTTTTTCAACACTAACACAAGTGCGAAAAGTGGTTTTTCAACACTATCACAAGTGCGAAAAGTGGTTTTTCAACACTATCACAAGTGCAAAAAGTGTTTTTTCCACACTAATATAAGTGCAAAAGTGGTTTCCTGCACCAACACAAGTGCGAAAAGTGGTTTTTCAACACTAACACAAGTGCGAAAAGTGGTTTCCTTCACAAACACAAGTGTGAAAAGTGGTTTTTCAACACTAACACAAATGCGAAAAGTGGTTTTTCAACACTATCACAAGTGGGAAAAGTGGTTTTTCCACACTAATACAAGTGCAAAAGTGGTTTCCTGCACCAACACAAGTGAGAAAAGTGGTTTTTCAACACTAACACAAGTGCGAAAAGTGGTTTTTCAACACTATCACAAGTGCAAAAAGTGTTTTTTCCACACTAATACAAGTGCAAAAGTGGTTTCCTGCACCAACACAAGTGGGAAAAGTGGATTTTCAACACTAACACAAGTGCAAAAAGTGGTTTTTCAACACTATCACAAGTGCAAAAAGTGTTTTTTCCACACGAATACAAGTGCAAAAGTGGTTTCCTGCACCAACACAAGTGGGAAAAGTGGATTTTCAACACTATCACAAGTGCGAAAAGTGGTTTTTCCACACTAATACAAGTGCAAAAGTGGTTTCCTGCACCAACACAAGTGAGAAAAGTGGTTTTTCAACACTAACACAAGTGCGAAAAGTGGTTTTTCAACACTATCACAAGTGCAAAAAGTGTTTTTTCCACACTAATACAAGTGCAAAAGTGGTTTCCTGCACCAACACAAGTGCGAAAAGTGGTTTTTCAACACTAACACAAGTGCGAAAAGTGGTTTTTCCACACTAATACAAGTGCAAAAGTGGTTTCCTGTACCAACACAAGTGGGAAAAGTGGATTTTCAACACTAACACAAGTGCGAAATGTGGTTTTTCAATACTAACATAAGTGCGAAAAGTGGTTTTTCAACACTAACACAAGTGCGAAATGTGGTTTTTCAACACTATCACAAGTGCAAAAAGTGTTTTTTCCACACTAATACAAGTGCAAAAGTGGTTTCCTGCACCAACACAAGTGCGAAAAGTGGTTTTTCAACACTAACACAAGTGCGAAAAGTGGTTTTTCAACACTATCAAAAGTGCAAAAAGTGTTTTTTCCACACTAATACAAGTGCAAAAGTGGTTTCCTGCACCAACACAAGTGTGAAAAGTGGTTTCCTTCACTAACACAAGTGCGAAAAGTGGGTTTTCAACACTATCACAAGTGCGAAAAGTGGTTTTTCAACACTATCACATGTGCAAAAAGTGTTTTTTCCACACTAATACAAGTGCAAAATTGGTTTCCTGCACCAACACAAGTGCGAAAAGTGGTTTTTCAACACTAACACAAGTGCGAAAAGTGGTTTCCTTCACTAACACAAGTGTGAAAAGTGGTTTTTCAACACTAACACAAATGCGAAAAGTGGTTTTTCAACACTATCACAAGTGCGAAAAGTGGTTTTTCCACACTAATACAAGTGCAAAAGTGGTTTCCTGCACCAACACAAGTGAGAAAAGTGGTTTTTCAACACTAACACAAGTGCGAAAAGTGGTTTTTCAACACTATCACAAGTGCAAAAAGTGTTTTTTCCACACTAATACAAGTGCAAAAGTGGTTTCCTGCACCAACACAAGTGGGAAAAGTGGATTTTCAACACTAACACAAGTGCAAAAAGTGGTTTTTCAACACTATCACAAGTGCAAAAAGTGTTTTTTCCACACGAATACAAGTGCAAAAGTGGTTTCCTGCACCAACACAAGTGCGAAAAGTGGTTTTTCAACACTAACACAAGTGCGAAAAGTGGTTTTTCAACACTATCAAAAGTGCAAAAAGTGTTTTTTCCACACTAATACAAGTGCAAAAGTGGTTTCCTGCACCAACTCAAGTGTGAAAAGTGGTTTCCTTCACTAACACAAGTGCGAAAAGTGGTTTTTCAACACTATCACATGTGCAAAAAGTGTTTTTTCCACACTAATACAAGTGCAAAATTGGTTTCCTGCACCAACACAAGTGCGAAAAGTGGTTTTTCAACACTAACACAAGTGCGAAAAGTGGTTTCCTTCACTAACACAAGTGTGAAAAGTGGTTTTTCAACACTAACACAAGTGCAAAAAGTGATTTTTCAACACTATCACAAGTGCGAAAAGTGGTTTTTCCACACTAATACAAGTGCAAAAGTGGTTTCCTGCACCAACACAAGTGAGAAAAGTGGTTTTTCAACACTAACACAAGTGCGAAAAGTGGTTTTTCAACACTAACACAAGTGCGAAAAGTGGTTTTTCAACACTATCACAAGTGCAAAAAGTGTTTTTTCCACACTAATACAAGTGCAAAAGTGGTTTCCTGCACCAACACAAGTGCGAAAAGTGGTTTTTCAACACTAACACAAGTGCGAAAAGTGGTTTTTCCACACTAATACAAGTGCAAAAGTGGTTTACTGCACCAACACAAGTGGGAAAAGTGGATTTTCAACACTAACACAAGCGCGAAAAGTGGTTTTTCAACACTAACACAAGTGCGAAAAGTGGTTTTTCAACACTATCACAAGTGCAAAAAGTGTTTTTTCCACACTAATACAAGTGCAAAAGTGGTTTCCTGCACCAACACAAGTGGGAAAAGTGGATTTTCAACACTAACACAAGTGCGAAAAGTGGTTTTTCAATACTATCACAAGTGCAAAAAGTGTTTTTTCCACACTAATACAAGTGCAAAAGTGGTTTCCTGCACCAACACAAGTGGGAAAAGTGGATTTTCAACACTAACACAAGTTCAAAAAGTGTTTTTTCAACACTATCACAAGTGCAAAAAGTGTTTTTTCCACACGAATACAAGTGCAAAAGTGGTTTCCGGCACCAACACAAGTGCAAAAAGTGGTTTTTCAACACTAACACAAGTGCGAAAAGTGGTTTTTCAACACTAACACAAGTGCGAAAAGTGGTTTTTCAACACTATCACAAGTGCAAAAAGTGTTTTTTCCACACTAATACAAGTGCAAAAGTGGTTTCCTGCACCAACACAAGTGCGAAAAGTGGTTTTTCAACACTAACACAAGTGCGAAAAGTGGTTTTTCCACACTAATACAAGTGCAAAAGTGGTTTCCTGTACCAACACAAGTGGGAAAAGTGGATTTTCAACACTAACACAAGTGCGAAATGTGGTTTTTCAACACTAACATAAGTGCGAAAAGTGGTTTTTCAACACTAACACAAGTGCGAAATGTGGTTTTTCAACACTATCACAAGTGCAAAAAGTGTTTTTTCCACACTAATACAAGTGCAAAAGTGGTTTCCTGCACCAACACAAGTGCGAAAAGTGGTTTTTCAACACTAACACAAGTGCGAAAAGTGGTTTTTCAACACTATCAAAAGTGCAAAAAGTGTTTTTTCCACACTAATACAAGTGCAAAAGTGGTTTCCTGCACCAACACAAGTGTGAAAAGTGGTTTCCTTCACTAACACAAGTGCGAAAAGTGGGTTTTCAACACTATCACAAGTGCGAAAAGTGGTTTTTCAACACTATCACATGTGCAAAAAGTGTTTTTTCCACACTAATATAAGTGCAAAATTGGTTTCCTGCACCAACACAAGTGCGAAAAGTGGTTTTTCAACACTAACACAAGTGCGAAAAGTGGTTTCCTTCACTAACACAAGTGTGAAAAGTGGTTTTTCAACACTAACACAAATGCGAAAAGTGGTTTTTCAACACTATCACAAGTGCGAAAAGTGGTTTTTCCACACTAATACAAGTGCAAAAGTGGTTTCCTGCACCAACACAAGTGAGAAAAGTGGTTTTTCAACACTAACACAAGTGCGAAAAGTGGTTTTTCAACACTATCACAAGTGCAAAAAGTGTTTTTTCCACACTAATACAAGTGCAAAAGTGGTTTCCTGCACCAACACAAGTGGGAAAAGTGGATTTTCAACACTAACACAAGTGCAAAAAGTGGTTTTTCAACACTATCACAAGTGCAAAAAGTGTTTTTTCCACACGAATACAAGTGCAAAAGTGGTTTCCTGCACCAACACAAGTGCGAAAAGTGGTTTTTCAACACTAACACAAGTGCGAAAAGTGGTTTTTCAACACTATCAAAAGTGCAAAAAGTGTTTTTTCCACACTAATACAAGTGCAAAAGTGGTTTCCTGCACCAACTCAAGTGTGAAAAGTGGTTTCCTTCACTAACACAAGTGCGAAAAGTGGTTTTTCAACACTATCACATGTGCAAAAAGTGTTTTTTCCACACTAATACAAGTGCAAAATTGGTTTCCTGCACCAACACAAGTGCGAAAAGTGGTTTTTCAACACTAACACAAGTGCGAAAAGTGGTTTCCTTCACTAACACAAGTGTGAAAAGTGGTTTTTCAACACTAACACAAGTGCAAAAAGTGATTTTTCAACACTATCACAAGTGCGAAAAGTGGTTTTTCCACACTAATACAAGTGCAAAAGTGGTTTCCTGCACCAACACAAGTGAGAAAAGTGGTTTTTCAACACTAACACAAGTGCGAAAAGTGGTTTTTCAACACTAACACAAGTGCGAAAAGTGGTTTTTCAACACTATCACAAGTGCAAAAAGTGTTTTTTCCACACTAATACAAGTGCAAAAGTGGTTTCCTGCACCAACACAAGTGCGAAAAGTGGTTTTTCAACACTAACACAAGTGCGAAAAGTAGTTTTTCAACAGTATCACAAGTGCAAAAAGTGTTTTTTCCACATTAATACAAGTGCAAAAGTGGTTTCCTGCACCAACACAAGTGCGAAAAGTGGTTTTTCAACACCAACACAAGTGCGAAAAGTGTTTTTTCCACACTAATACAAGTGCAAAAGTGGTTTCCTGCAATACAAGTGGGAAAAGTGGATTTTCAACACTAACACAAGTGCGAAAAGTGGTTTTTCAACACTAACACAAGTGCGAAAAGTGGTTTTTCAACACTAACACAAGTGCGAAAAGTGGTTTTTCAACACTAACACAAGTGCGAAAAGTGGTTTTTCAACACTATCACAAGTGCAAAAAGTGTTTTTTCCACACTAATACAAGTGCAAAAGTGGTTTCCTGCACCAACACAAGTGCGAAAAGTGGTTTTTCAACACTAACACAAGTGCGAAAAGTGGTTTTTCCACACTAATACAAGTGCAAAAGTGGTTTCCTGCACCAACACAAGGGGGAAAAGTGGATTTTCAACACTAACACAATTGCGAAAAGTGGTTTTTCAACACTAACACAAGTGCGAAAAGTGGTTTTTCAACACTATCACAAGTGCAAAAAGTGTTTTTCCACACTAATACAAGTGCAAAAGTGGTTTCCTGCACCAACACAAGTGGGAAAAGTGGATTTTCAACACTAACACAAGTACGAAAAGTGGTTTTTCAACACTATCACAAGTGCAAAAAGTGTTTTTTCCACACTAATACAAGTGCAAAAGTGGTTTCCTGCACCAACACAAGTGCGAAAAGTGGTTTTTCAACACTAACACAAGTGCGAAAAGTGGTTTTTCAACACTATCACAAGTGCAAAATGTGTATTTTCCACACTAATACAAGTGCAAAAGTGGTTTCCTGCACCAACACAAGTTCGAAAAGTGGTTTTTCAACACTAACACAAGTGCGAAAAGTGGTTTTTCCACAATAATACAAGTGCAAAAGTGGTTTCCTGCACCAACACAAGTGCGAAAAGTGGTTTTTCAACACTAACACAAGTGCGAAAGTGGTTTTTCAACACTAACACAAGTGCGAAAAGTGGTTTTTCAACACTAATACAGGTGCAAAAGTGGTTTCCTGCACCAACATAAGTGGGAAAAGTGGATTTTCAACACTAACACAAGTGCGAAAAGTGGTTTTTCAACACTATCACAAGTGCAAAAAGTGATTTTTCCACACTATTACAAGTGCAAAAGTGGCTTCCTGCACCAACACAAGTGTGAAAAGTGGTTTTTCAACACTAACACAAGTGCGAAAAGTGCTTTTTCAACACTATCACAAGTGCAAAAGTGTTTTTTCCACACTAATACAAGTGCAAAAGTGGTTTCCTGCACCAACACAAGTGCGAAAAGTGATTTTTCAACACTAACACAAGTGCGAAAAGTGGTTTTTCAACACTAACACAAGTGCAAAAAGTGGTTTTTCAACACTAACACAAGTGCGAAAAGTGGTTTTTCCACACGAATACAAGTGCAAAAGTGCTTTCCTGCACCAACACAAGTGCGAAAAGTGGTTTTTCAACACTAACACAAGTGCGAAAAGTGGTTTTTCAACACTATCACAAGTGCAAAAAGTGTTTTTTCCACACTAATACAAGTGCAAAAGTGGTTTCCTGCACCAACACAAGTGCAAAAAGTGGTTTTTCAACACTAACACAAGTGCGAAAAGTGGTTTTTCAACACGAACACAAGTGCGAAAAGTAGTTTTTCAACACTATCACAAGTGCAAAAAGTGTTTTTTCCACATTAATACAAGTGCAAAAGTGGTTTCCTGCACCAACACAAGTGCGAAAAGTGGTTTTTCAACACCAACACAAGTGCGAAAAGTGTTTTTTCCACACTAATACAAGTGCAAAAGTGGTTTCCTGCAATACAAGTGGGAAAAGTGGATTTTCAACACTAACACAAGTGCGAAAAGTGGTTTTTCAACACTAACACAAGTGCGAAAAGTGGTTTTTCAACACTAACACAAGTGCGAAAAGTGGTTTTTCAACACTAACACAAGTGCGAAAAGTGGTTTTTCAACACTATCACAAGTGCAAAAAGTGTTTTTTCCACACTAATACAAGTGCAAAAGTTGTTTCCTGCACCAACACAAGTGCGAAAAGTGGTTTTTCAACACTAACACAAGTGCGAAAAGTGGTTTTTCCACACTAATACAAGTGCAAAAGTGGTTTCCTGCACCAACACAAGGGGGAAAAGTGGATTTTCAACACTAACACAATTGCGAAAAGTGGTTTTTCAACACTAACACAAGTGCGAAAAGTGGTTTTTCAACACTATCACAAGTGCAAAAAGTGTTTTTCCACACTAATACAAGTGCAAAAGTGGTTTCCTGCACCAACACAAGTGGGAAAAGTGGATTTTCAACACTAACACAAGTACGAAAAGTGGTTTTTCAACACTATCACAAGTGCAAAAAGTGTTTTTTCCACACTAATACAAGTGCAAAAGTGGTTTCCTGCACCAACACAAGTGCGAAAAGTGGTTTTTCAACACTAACACAAGTGCGAAAAGTGGTTTTTCAACACTATCACAAGTGCAAAATGTGTTTTTTCCACACTAATACAAGTGCAAAAGTGGTTTCCTGCACCAACACAAGTTCGAAAAGTGGTTTTTCAACACTAACACAAGTGCGAAAAGTGGTTTTTCCACAATAATACAAGTGCAAAAGTGGTTTCCTGCACCAACACAAGTGCGAAAAGTGGTTTTTCAACACTAACACAAGTGCGAAAGTGGTTTTTCAACACTAACACAAGTGCGAAAAGTGGTTTTTCAACACTAATACAGGTGCAAAAGTGGTTTCCTGCACCAACATAAGTGGGAAAAGTGGATTTTCAACACTAACACAAGTGCGAAAAGTGGTTTTTCAACACTATCACAAGTGCAAAAAGTGATTTTCCACACTATTACAAGTGCAAAAGTGGCTTCCTGCACCAACACAAGTGTGAAAAGTGGTTTTTCAACACTAACACAAGTGCGAAAAGTGCTTTTTCAACACTATCACAAGTGCAAAAGTGTTTTTTCCACACTAATACAAGTGCAAAAGTGGTTTCCTGCACCAACACAAGTGCGAAAAGTGATTTTTCAACACTAACACAAGTGCGAAAAGTGGTTTTTCAACACTAACACAAGTGCAAAAAGTGGTTTTTCAACACTAACACAAGTGCGAAAAGTGGTTTTTCCACACGAATACAAGTGCAAAAGTGCTTTCCTGCACCAACACAAGTGCGAAAAGTGGTTTTTCAACACTAACACAAGTGCGAAAAGTGGTTTTTCAACACTATCACAAGTGCAAAAAGTGTTTTTTCCACACTAATACAAGTGCAAAAGTGGTTTCCTGCACCAACACAAGTGCAAAAAGTGGTTTTTCAACACTAACACAAGTGCGAAAAGTGGTTTTTCAACACTAACACAAGTGCGAAAAGTGGTTTTTCCACACTAATACAAGTGCTAACGTGGTTTCCTGCACCAACACAAGTGCGAAAAGTGGTTTTTCAACACTAACACAAGTGCGAAAAGTGGTTTTTCAACACTATCACAAGTGCGAAAAGTGGTTTTTCAACACTATCACAAGTGCAAAAAGTGTTTTTTCCACACTAATACAAGTGCAAAAGTGGTTTCCTGCACCAACACAAGTGCGAAAAGTGGTTTTTCAACACTAACACAAGTGCGAAAAGTGGTTTCCTTCACAAACACAAGTGTGAAAAGTGGTTTTTCAACACTAACACAAATGCGAAAAGTGGTTTTTCAACACTATCACAAGTGGGAAAAGTGGTTTTTCCACACTAATACAAGTGCAAAAGTGGTTTCCTGCACCAACACAAGTGAGAAAAGTGGTTTTTCAACACTAACACAAGTGCGAAAAGTGGTTTTTCAACACTATCACAAGTGCAAAAAGTGTTTTTTCCACACTAATACAAGTGCAAAAGTGGTTTCCTGCACCAACACAAGTGGGAAAAGTGGATTTTCAACACTAACACAAGTGCAAAAAGTGGTTTTTCAACACTATCACAAGTGCAAAAAGTGTTTTTTCCACACGAATACAAGTGCAAAAGTGGTTTCCTGCACCAACACAAGTGGGAAAAGTGGATTTTCAACACTATCACAAGTGCGAAAAGTGGTTTTTCCACACTAATACAAGTGCAAAAGTGGTTTCCTGCACCAACACAAGTGAGAAAAGTGGTTTTTCAACACTAACACAAGTGCGAAAAGTGGTTTTTCAACACTATCACAAGTGCAAAAAGTGTTTTTTCCACACTAATACAAGTGCAAAAGTGGTTTCCTGCACCAACACAAGTGGGAAAAGTGGATTTTCAACACTAACACAAGTTCAAAAAGTGTTTTTTCCACACGAATACAAGTGCAAAAGTGGTTTCCGGCACCAACACAAGTGCAAAAAGTGGTTTTTCAACACTAACACAAGTGCGAAAAGTGGTTTTTCAACACTAACACAAGTGCGAAAAGTGGTTTTTCAACACTATCACAAGTGCAAAAAGTGTTTTTTCCACACTAATACAAGTGCAAAAGTGGTTTCCTGCACCAACACAAGTGCGAAAAGTGGTTTTTCAACACTAACACAAGTGCGAAAAGTGGTTTTTCCACACTAATACAAGTGCAAAAGTGGTTTCCTGTACCAACACAAGTGGGAAAAGTGGATTTTCAACACTAACACAAGTGCGAAATGTGGTTTTTCAATACTAACATAAGTGCGAAAAGTGGTTTTTCAACACTAACACAAGTGCGAAATGTGGTTTTTCAACACTATCACAAGTGCAAAAAGTGTTTTTTCCACACTAATACAAGTGCAAAAGTGGTTTCCTGCACCAACACAAGTGCGAAAAGTGGTTTTTCAACACTAACACAAGTGCGAAAAGTGGTTTTTCAACACTATCAAAAGTGCAAAAAGTGTTTTTTCCACACTAATACAAGTGCAAAAGTGGTTTCCTGCACCAACACAAGTGTGAAAAGTGGTTTCCTTCACTAACACAAGTGCGAAAAGTGGGTTTTCAACACTATCACAAGTGCGAAAAGTGGTTTTTCAACACTATCACATGTGCAAAAAGTGTTTTTTCCACACTAATACAAGTGCAAAATTGGTTTCCTGCACCAACACAAGTGCGAAAAGTGGTTTTTCAACACTAACACAAGTGCGAAAAGTGGTTTCCTTCACTAACACAAGTGTGAAAAGTGGTTTTTCAACACTAACACAAATGCGAAAAGTGGTTTTTCAACACTATCACAAGTGCGAAAAGTGGTTTTTCCACACTAATACAAGTGCAAAAGTGGTTTCCTGCACCAACACAAGTGAGAAAAGTGGTTTTTCAACACTAACACAAGTGCGAAAAGTGGTTTTTCAACACTATCACAAGTGCAAAAAGTGTTTTTTCCACACTAATACAAGTGCAAAAGTGGTTTCCTGCACCAACACAAGTGGGAAAAGTGGATTTTCAACACTAACACAAGTGCAAAAAGTGGTTTTTCAACACTATCACAAGTGCAAAAAGTGTTTTTTCCACACGAATACAAGTGCAAAAGTGGTTTCCTGCACCAACACAAGTGCGAAAAGTGGTTTTTCAACACTAACACAAGTGCGAAAAGTGGTTTTTCAACACTATCAAAAGTGCAAAAAGTGTTTTTTCCACACTAATACAAGTGCAAAAGTGGTTTCCTGCACCAACTCAAGTGTGAAAAGTGGTTTCCTTCACTAACACAAGTGCGAAAAGTGGTTTTTCAACACTATCACATGTGCAAAAAGTGTTTTTTCCACACTAATACAAGTGCAAAATTGGTTTCCTGCACCAACACAAGTGCGAAAAGTGGTTTTTCAACACTAACACAAGTGCGAAAAGTGGTTTCCTTCACTAACACAAGTGTGAAAAGTGGTTTTTCAACACTAACACAAGTGCAAAAAGTGATTTTTCAACACTATCACAAGTGCGAAAAGTGGTTTTTCCACACTAATACAAGTGCAAAAGTGGTTTCCTGCACCAACACAAGTGAGAAAAGTGGTTTTTCAACACTAACACAAGTGCGAAAAGTGGTTTTTCAACACTAACACAAGTGCGAAAAGTGGTTTTTCAACACTATCACAAGTGCAAAAAGTGTTTTTTCCACACTAATACAAGTGCAAAAGTGGTTTCCTGCACCAACACAAGTGCGAAAAGTGGTTTTTCAACACTAACACAAGTGCGAAAAGTGGTTTTTCCACACTAATACAAGTGCAAAAGTGGTTTACTGCACCAACACAAGTGGGAAAAGTGGATTTTCAACACTAACACAAGCGCGAAAAGTGGTTTTTCAACACTAACACAAGTGCGAAAAGTGGTTTTTCAACACTATCACAAGTGCAAAAAGTGTTTTTTCCACACTAATACAAGTGCAAAAGTGGTTTCCTGCACCAACACAAGTGGGAAAAGTGGATTTTCAACACTAACACAAGTGCGAAAAGTGGTTTTTCAATACTATCACAAGTGCAAAAAGTGTTTTTTCCACACTAATACAAGTGCAAAAGTGGTTTCCTGCACCAACACAAGTGCGAAAAGTGGTTTTTCAACACTAACACAAGTGCGAAAAGTGGTTTTTCCACACTAATACAAGTGCAAAAGTGGTTTCCTGTACCAACACAAGTGGGAAAAGTGGATTTTCAACACTAACACAAGTGCGAAATGTGGTTTTTCAACACTAACATAAGTGCGAAAAGTGGTTTTTCAACACTAACACAAGTGCGAAATGTGGTTTTTCAACACTATCACAAGTGCAAAAAGTGTTTTTTCCACACTAATACAAGTGCAAAAGTGGTTTCCTGCACCAACACAAGTGCGAAAAGTGGTTTTTCAACACTAACACAAGTGCGAAAAGTGGTTTTTCAACACTATCAAAAGTGCAAAAAGTGTTTTTTCCACACTAATACAAGTGCAAAAGTGGTTTCCTGCACCAACACAAGTGTGAAAAGTGGTTTCCTTCACTAACACAAGTGCGAAAAGTGGGTTTTCAACACTATCACAAGTGTGAAAAGTGGTTTTTCAACACTATCACATGTGCAAAAAGTGTTTTTTCCACACTAATATAAGTGCAAAATTGGTTTCCTGCACCAACACAAGTGCGAAAAGTGGTTTTTCAACACTAACACAAGTGCGAAAAGTGGTTTCCTTCACTAACACAAGTGTGAAAAGTGGTTTTTCAACACTAACACAAATGCGAAAAGTGGTTTTTCAACACTATCACAAGTGCGAAAAGTGGTTTTTCCACACTAATACAAGTGCAAAAGTGGTTTCCTGCACCAACACAAGTGAGAAAAGTGGTTTTTCAACACTAACACAAGTGCGAAAAGTGGTTTTTCAACACTATCACAAGTGCAAAAAGTGTTTTTTCCACACTAATACAAGTGCAAAAGTGGTTTCCTGCACCAACACAAGTGGGAAAAGTGGATTTTCAACACTAACACAAGTGCAAAAAGTGGTTTTTCAACACTATCACAAGTGCAAAAAGTGTTTTTTCCACACGAATACAAGTGCAAAAGTGGTTTCCTGCACCAACACAAGTGCGAAAAGTGGTTTTTCAACACTAACACAAGTGCGAAAAGTGGTTTTTCAACACTATCAAAAGTGCAAAAAGTGTTTTTTCCACACTCATACAAGTGCAAAAGTGGTTTCCTGCACCAACTCAAGTGTGAAAAGTGGTTTCCTTCACTAACACAAGTGCGAAAAGTGGTTTTTCAACACTATCACATGTGCAAAAAGTGTTTTTTCCACACTAATACAAGTGCAAAATTGGTTTCCTGCACCAACACAAGTGCGAAAAGTGGTTTTTCAACACTAACACAAGTGCGAAAAGTGGTTTCCTTCACTAACACAAGTGTGAAAAGTGGTTTTTCAACACTAACACAAGTGCAAAAAGTGATTTTTCAACACTATCACAAGTGCGAAAAGTGGTTTTTCCACACTAATACAAGTGCAAAAGTGGTTTCCTGCACCAACACAAGTGAGAAAAGTGGTTTTTCAACACTAACACAAGTGCGAAAAGTGGTTTTTCAACACTAACACAAGTGCGAAAAGTGGTTTTTCAACACTATCACAAGTGCAAAAAGTGTTTTTTCCACACTAATACAAGTGCAAAAGTGGTTTCCTGCACCAACACAAGTGCGAAAAGTGGTTTTTCAACACTAACACAAGTGCGAAAAGTAGTTTTTCAACAGTATCACAAGTGCAAAAAGTGTTTTTTCCACATTAATACAAGTGCAAAAGTGGTTTCCTGCACCAACACAAGTGCGAAAAGTGGTTTTTCAACACCAACACAAGTGCGAAAAGTGTTTTTTCCACACTAATACAAGTCCAAAAGTGGTTTCCTGCAATACAAGTGGGAAAAGTGGATTTTCAACACTAACACAAGTGCGAAAAGTGGTTTTTCAACACTAACACAAGTGCGAAAAGTGGTTTTTCAACACTAACACAAGTGCGAAAAGTGGTTTTTCAACACTAACACAAGTGCGAAAAGTGGTTTTTCAACACTATCACAAGTGCAAAAAGTGTTTTTTCCACACTAATACAAGTGCAAAAGTGGTTTCCTGCACCAACACAAGTGCGAAAAGTGGTTTTTCAACACTAACACAAGTGCGAAAAGTGGTTTTTCCACACTAATACAAGTGCAAAAGTGGTTTCCTGCACCAACACAAGGGGGAAAAGTGGATTTTCAACACTAACACAATTGCGAAAAGTGGTTTTTCAACACTAACACAAGTGCGAAAAGTGGTTTTTCAACACTATCACAAGTGCAAAAAGTGTTTTTCCACACTAATACAAGTGCAAAAGTGGTTTCCTGCACCAACACAAGTGGGAAAAGTGGATTTTCAACACTAACACAAGTACGAAAAGTGGTTTTTCAACACTATCACAAGTGCAAAAAGTGTTTTTTCCACACTAATACAAGTGCAAAAGTGGTTTCCTGCACCAACACAAGTGCGAAAAGTGGTTTTTCAACACTAACACAAGTGCGAAAAGTGGTTTTTCAACACTATCACAAGTGCAAAATGTGTTTTTTCCACACTAATACAAGTGCAAAAGTGGTTTCCTGCACCAACACAAGTTCGAAAAGTGGTTTTTCAACACTAACACAAGTGCGAAAAGTGGTTTTTCCACAATAATACAAGTGCAAAAGTGGTTTCCTGCACCAACACAAGTGCGAAAAGTGGTTTTTCAACACTAACACAAGTGCGAAAGTGGTTTTTCAACACTAACACAAGTGCGAAAAGTGGTTTTTCAACACTAATACAGGTGCAAAAGTGGTTTCCTGCACCAACATAAGTGGGAAAAGTGGATTTTCAACACTAACACAAGTGCGAAAAGTGGTTTTTCAACACTATCACAAGTGCAAAAAGTGATTTTTCCACACTATTACAAGTGCAAAAGTGGCTTCCTGCACCAACACAAGTGTGAAAAGTGGTTTTTCAACACTAACACAAGTGCGAAAAGTGCTTTTTCAACACTATCACAAGTGCAAAAGTGTTTTTTCCACACTAATACAAGTGCAAAAGTGGTTTCCTGCACCAACACAAGTGCGAAAAGTGATTTTTCAACACTAACACAAGTGCGAAAAGTGGTTTTTCAACACTAACACAAGTGCAAAAAGTGGTTTTTCAACACTAACACAAGTGCGAAAAGTGGTTTTTCCACACGAATACAAGTGCAAAAGTGCTTTCCTGCACCAACACAAGTGCGAAAAGTGGTTTTTCAACACTAACACAAGTGCGAAAAGTGGTTTTTCAACACTATCACAAGTGCAAAAAGTGTTTTTTCCACACTAATACAAGTGCAAAAGTGGTTTCCTGCACCAACACAAGTGCAAAAAGTGGTTTTTCAACACTAACACAAGTGCGAAAAGTGGTTTTTCCACACTAATACAAGTGCTAACGTGGTTTCCTGCACCAACACAAGTGCGAAAAGTGGTTTTTCAACACTAACACAAGTGCGAAAAGTGGTTTTTCAACACTATCACAAGTGCGAAAAGTGGTTTTTCAACACTATCACAAGTGCAAAAAGTGTTTTTTCCACACTAATACAAGTGCAAAAGTGGTTTCCTGCACCAACACAAGTGCGAAAAGTGGTTTTTCAACACTAACACAAGTGCGAAAAGTGGTTTCCTTCACAAACACAAGTGTGAAAAGTGGTTTTTCAACACTAACACAAATGCGAAAAGTGGTTTTTCAACACTATCACAAGTGGGAAAAGTGGTTTTTCCACACTAATACAAGTGCAAAAGTGGTTTCCTGCACCAACACAAGTGAGAAAAGTGGTTTTTCAACACTAACACAAGTGCGAAAAGTGGTTTCCTTCACTAACACAAGTGTGAAAAGTGGTTTTTCAACACTAACACAAGTGCAAAAAGTGATTTTTCAACACTATCACAAGTGCGAAAAGTGGTTTTTCCACACTAATACAAGTGCAAAAGTGGTTTCCTGCACCAACACAAGTGAGAAAAGTGGTTTTTCAACACTAACACAAGTGCGAAAAGTGGTTTTTCAACACTAACACAAGTGCGAAAAGTGGTTTTTCAACACTATCACAAGTGCAAAAAGTGTTTTTTCCACACTAATACAAGTGCAAAAGTGGTTTCCTGCACCAACACAAGTGCGAAAAGTGGTTTTTCAACACTAACACAAGTGCGAAAAGTAGTTTTTCAACAGTATCACAAGTGCAAAAAGTGTTTTTTCCACATTAATACAAGTGCAAAAGTGGTTTCCTGCACCAACACAAGTGCGAAAAGTGGTTTTTCAACACCAACACAAGTGCGAAAAGTGTTTTTTCCACACTAATACAAGTGCAAAAGTGGTTTCCTGCAATACAAGTGGGAAAAGTGGATTTTCAACACTAACACAAGTGCGAAAAGTGGTTTTTCAACACTAACACAAGTGCGAAAAGTGGTTTTTCAACACTAACACAAGTGCGAAAAGTGGTTTTTCAACACTAACACAAGTGCGAAAAGTGGTTTTTCAACACTATCACAAGTGCAAAAAGTGTTTTTTCCACACTAATAGAAGTGCAAAAGTGGTTTCCTGCACCAACACAAGTGCGAAAAGTGGTTTTTCAACACTAACACAAGTGCGAAAAGTGGTTTTTCCACACTAATACAAGTGCAAAAGTGGTTTCCTGCACCAACACAAGGGGGAAAAGTGGATTTTCAACACTAACACAATTGCGAAAAGTGGTTTTTCAACACTAACACAAGTGCGAAAAGTGGTTTTTCAACACTATCACAAGTGCAAAAAGTGTTTTTCCACACTAATACAAGTGCAAAAGTGGTTTCCTGCACCAACACAAGTGGGAAAAGTGGATTTTCAACACTAACACAAGTACGAAAAGTGGTTTTTCAACACTATCACAAGTGCAAAAAGTGTTTTTTCCACACTAATACAAGTGCAAAAGTGGTTTCCTGCACCAACACAAGTGCGAAAAGTGGTTTTTCAACACTAACACAAGTGCGAAAAGTGGTTTTTCAACACTATCACAAGTGCAAAATGTGTTTTTTCCACACTAATACAAGTGCAAAAGTGGTTTCCTGCACCAACACAAGTTCGAAAAGTGGTTTTTCAACACTAACACAAGTGCGAAAAGTGGTTTTTCCACAATAATACAAGTGCAAAAGTGGTTTCCTGCACCAACACAAGTGCGAAAAGTGGTTTTTCAACACTAACACAAGTGCGAAAGTGGTTTTTCAACACTAACACAAGTGCGAAAAGTGGTTTTTCAACACTAATACAGGTGCAAAAGTGGTTTCCTGCACCAACATAAGTGGGAAAAGTGGATTTTCAACACTAACACAAGTGCGAAAAGTGGTTTTTCAACACTATCACAAGTGCAAAAAGTGATTTTCCACACTATTACAAGTGCAAAAGTGGCTTCCCACCAACACAAGTGTGAAAAGTGGTTTTTCAACACTAACACAAGTGCGAAAAGTGCTTTTTCAACACTATCACAAGTGCAAAAGTGTTTTTTCCACACTAATACAAGTGCAAAAGTGGTTTCCTGCACCAACACAAGTGCGAAAAGTGATTTTTCAACACTAACACAAGTGCGAAAAGTGGTTTTTCAACACTAACACAAGTGCAAAAAGTGGTTTTTCAACACTAACACAAGTGCGAAAAGTGGTTTTTCCACACGAATACAAGTGCAAAAGTGCTTTCCTGCACCAACACAAGTGCGAAAAGTGGTTTTTTCAACACTAACACAAGTGCGAAAAGTGGTTTTTCAACACTATCACAAGTGCAAAAAGTGTTTTTTCCACACTAATACAAGTGCAAAAGTGGTTTCCTGCACCAACACAAGTGCAAAAAGTGGTTTTTCAACACTAACACAAGTGCGAAAAGTGGTTTTTCAACACTAACACAAGTGCGAAAAGTGGTTTTTTCCACACTAATACAAGTGCTAACGTGGTTTCCTGCACCAACACAAGTGCGAAAAGTGGTTTTTCAACACTAACACAAGTGCGAAAAGTGGTTTTTCAACACTATCACAAGTGCGAAAAGTGGTTTTTCAACACTATCACAAGTGCAAAAAGTGTTTTTTCCACACTAATACAAGTGCAAAAGTGGTTTCCTGCACCAACACAAGTGCGAAAAGTGGTTTTTCAACACTAACACAAGTGCGAAAAGTGGTTTCCTTCACAAACACAAGTGTGAAAAGTGGTTTTTCAACACTAACACAAATGCGAAAAGTGGTTTTTCAACACTATCACAAGTGGGAAAAGTGGTTTTTCCACACTAATACAAGTGCAAAAGTGGTTTCCTGCACCAACACAAGTGAGAAAAGTGGTTTTTCAACACTAACACAAGTGCGAAAAGTGGTTTTTCAACACTATCACAAGTGCAAAAAGTGTTTTTTCCACACTAATACAAGTGCAAAAGTGGTTTCCTGCACCAACACAAGTGGGAAAAGTGGATTTTCAACACTAACACAAGTGCAAAAAGTGGGTTTTTCAACACTATCACAAGTGCAAAAAGTGTTTTTTCCACACGAATACAAGTGCAAAAGTGGTTTCCTGCACCAACACAAGTGGGAAAAGTGGATTTTCAACACTATCACAAGTGCGAAAAGTGGTTTTTCCACACTAATACAAGTGCAAAAGTGGTTTCCTGCACCAACACAAGTGAGAAAAGTGGTTTTTCAACACTAACACAAGTGCGAAAAGTGGTTTTTCAACACTATCACAAGTGCAAAAAGTGTTTTTTCCACACTAATACAAGTGCAAAAGTGGTTTCCTGCACCAACACAAGTGGGAAAAGTGGATTTTCAACACTAACACAAGTTCAAAAAGTGTTTTTTCAACACTATCACAAGTGCAAAAAGTGTTTTTTCCACACGAATACAAGTGCAAAAGTGGTTTCCGGCACCAACACAAGTGCAAAAAGTGGTTTTTCAACACTAACACAAGTGCGAAAAGTGGTTTTTCAACACTAACACAAGTGCGAAAAGTGGTTTTTCAACACTATCACAAGTGCAAAAAGTGTTTTTTCCACACTAATACAAGTGCAAAAGTGGTTTCCTGCACCAACACAAGTGCGAAAAGTGGTTTTTCAACACTAACACAAGTGCGAAAAGTGGTTTTTCCACACTAATACAAGTGCAAAAGTGGTTTCCTGTACCAACACAAGTGGGAAAAGTGGATTTTCAACACTAACACAAGTGCGAAATGTGGTTTTTCAACACTAACACAAGTGCGAAATGTGGTTTTTCAACACTATCACAAGTGCAAAAAGTGTTTTTTCCACACTAATACAAGTGCAAAAGTGGTTTCCTGCACCAACACAAGTGCGAAAAGTGGTTTTTCAACACTAACACAAGTGCGAAAAGTGGTTTTTCAACACTATCAAAAGTGCAAAAAGTGTTTTTTCCACACTAATACAAGTGCAAAAGTGGTTTCCTGCACCAACACAAGTGTGAAAAGTGGTTTCCTTCACTAACACAAGTGCGAAAAGTGGGTTTTCAACACTATCACAAGTGTGAAAAGTGGTTTTTCAACACTATCACATGTGCAAAAAGTGTTTTTTCCACACTAATATAAGTGCAAAATTGGTTTCCTGCACCAACACAAGTGCGAAAAGTGGTTTTTCAACACTAACACAAGTGCGAAAAGTGGTTTCCTTCACTAACACAAGTGTGAAAAGTGGTTTTTCAACACTAACACAAATGCGAAAAGTGGTTTTTCAACACTATCACAAGTGCGAAAAGTGGTTTTTCCACACTAATACAAGTGCAAAAGTGGTTTCCTGCACCAACACAAGTGAGAAAAGTGGTTTTTCAACACTAACACAAGTGCGAAAAGTGGTTTTTCAACACTATCACAAGTGCAAAAAGTGTTTTTTCCACACTAATACAAGTGCAAAAGTGGTTTCCTGCACCAACACAAGTGGGAAAAGTGGATTTTCAACACTAACACAAGTGCAAAAAGTGGTTTTTCAACACTATCACAAGTGCAAAAAGTGTTTTTTCCACACGAATACAAGTGCAAAAGTGGTTTCCTGCACCAACACAAGTGCGAAAAGTGGTTTTTCAACACTAACACAAGTGCGAAAAGTGGTTTTTCAACACTATCAAAAGTGCAAAAAGTGTTTTTTCCACACTAATACAAGTGCAAAAGTGGTTTCCTGCACCAACTCAAGTGTGAAAAGTGGTTTCCTTCACTAACACAAGTGCGAAAAGTGGTTTTTCAACACTATCACATGTGCAAAAAGTGTTTTTCCACACTAATACAAGTGCAAAATTGGTTTCCTGCACCAACACAAGTGCGAAAAGTGGTTTTTCAACACTAACACAAGTGCGAAAAGTGGTTTCCTTCACTAACACAAGTGTGAAAAGTGGTTTTTCAACACTAACACAAGTGCAAAAAGTGATTTTTCAACACTATCACAAGTGCGAAAAGTGGTTTTTCCACACTAATACAAGTGCAAAAGTGGTTTCCTGCACCAACACAAGTGAGAAAAGTGGTTTTTCAACACTAACACAAGTGCGAAAAGTGGTTTTTCAACACTAACACAAGTGCGAAAAGTGGTTTTTCAACACTATCACAAGTGCAAAAAGTGTTTTTTCCACACTAATACAAGTGCAAAAGTGGTTTCCTGCACCAACACAAGTGCGAAAAGTGGTTTTTCAACACTAACACAAGTGCGAAAAGTAGTTTTTCAACAGTATCACAAGTGCAAAAAGTGTTTTTTCCACATTAATACAAGTGCAAAAGTGGTTTCCTGCACCAACACAAGTGCGAAAAGTGGTTTTTCAACACCAACACAAGTGCGAAAAGTGTTTTTTCCACACTAATACAAGTGCAAAAGTGGTTTCCTGCAATACAAGTGGGAAAAGTGGATTTTCAACACTAACACAAGTGCGAAAAGTGGTTTTTCAACACTAACACAAGTGCGAAAAGTGGTTTTTCAACACTAACACAAGTGCGAAAAGTGGTTTTTCAACACTAACACAAGTGCGAAAAGTGGTTTTTCAACACTATCACAAGTGCAAAAAGTGTTTTTTCCACACTAATACAAGTGCAAAAGTGGTTTCCTGCACCAACACAAGTGCGAAAAGTGGTTTTTCAACACTAACACAAGTGCGAAAAGTGGTTTTTCCACACTAATGCAAGTGCAAAAGTGGTTTCCTGCACCAACACAAGGGGGAAAAGTGGATTTTCAACACTAACACAATTGCGAAAAGTGGTTTTTCAACACTAACACAAGTGCGAAAAGTGGTTTTTCAACACTATCACAAGTGCAAAAAGTGTTTTTCCACACTAATACAAGTGCAAAAGTGGTTTCCTGCACCAACACAAGTGGGAAAAGTGGATTTTCAACACTAACACAAGTACGAAAAGTGGTTTTTCAACACTATCACAAGTGCAAAAAGTGTTTTTTCCACACTAATACAAGTGCAAAAGTGGTTTCCTGCACCAACACAAGTGCGAAAAGTGGTTTTTCAACACTAACACAAGTGCGAAAAGTGGTTTTTCAACACTATCACAAGTGCAAAATGTGTTTTTTCCACACTAATACAAGTGCAAAAGTGGTTTCCTGCACCAACACAAGTTCGAAAAGTGGTTTTTCAACACTAACACAAGTGCGAAAAGTGGTTTTTCCACAATAATACAAGTGCAAAAGTGGTTTCCTGCACCAACACAAGTGCGAAAAGTGGTTTTTCAACACTAACACAAGTGCGAAAGTGGTTTTTCAACACTAACACAAGTGCGAAAAGTGGTTTTTCAACACTAATACAGGTGCAAAAGTGGTTTCCTGCACCAACATAAGTGGGAAAAGTGGATTTTCAACACTAACACAAGTGCGAAAAGTGGTTTTTCAACACTATCACAAGTGCAAAAAGTGATTTTTCCACACTATTACAAGTGCAAAAGTGGCTTCCTGCACCAACACAAGTGTGAAAAGTGGTTTTTCAACACTAACACAAGTGCGAAAAGTGCTTTTTCAACACTATCACAAGTGCAAAAGTGTTTTTTCCACACTAATACAAGTGCAAAAGTGGTTTCCTGCACCAACACAAGTGCGAAAAGTGATTTTTCAACACTAACACAAGTGCGAAAAGTGGTTTTTCAACACTAACACAAGTGCAAAAAGTGGTTTTTCAACACTAACACAAGTGCGAAAAGTGGTTTTTCCACACGAATACAAGTGCAAAAGTGCTTTCCTGCACCAACACAAGTGCGAAAAGTGGTTTTTCAACACTAACACAAGTGCGAAAAGTGGTTTTTCAACACTATCACAAGTGCAAAAAGTGTTTTTTCCACACTAATACAAGTGCAAAAGTGGTTTCCTGCACCAACACAAGTGCAAAAAGTGGTTTTTCAACACTAACACAAGTGCGAAAAGTGGTTTTTCCACACTAATACAAGTGCTAACGTGGTTTCCTGCACCAACACAAGTGCGAAAAGTGGTTTTTCAACACTAACACAAGTGCGAAAAGTGGTTTTTCAACACTATCACAAGTGCGAAAAGTGGTTTTTCAACACTATCACAAGTGCAAAAAGTGTTTTTTCCACACTAATACAAGTGCAAAAGTGGTTTCCTGCACCAACACAAGTGCGAAAAGTGGTTTTTCAACACTAACACAAGTGCGAAAAGTGGTTTCCTTCACAAACACAAGTGTGAAAAGTGGTTTTTCAACACTAACACAAATGCGAAAAGTGGTTTTTCAACACTATCACAAGTGGGAAAAGTGGTTTTTCCACACTAATACAAGTGCAAAAGTGGTTTCCTGCACCAACACAAGTGAGAAAAGTGGTTTTTCAACACTAACACAAGTGCGAAAAGTGGTTTCCTTCACTAACACAAGTGTGAAAAGTGGTTTTTCAACACTAACACAAGTGCAAAAAGTGATTTTTCAACACTATCACAAGTGCGAAAAGTGGTTTTTCCACACTAATACAAGTGCAAAAGTGGTTTCCTGCACCAACACAAGTGAGAAAAGTGGTTTTTCAACACTAACACAAGTGCGAAAAGTGGTTTTTCAACACTAACACAAGTGCGAAAAGTGGTTTTTCAACACTATCACAAGTGCAAAAAGTGTTTTTTCCACACTAATACAAGTGCAAAAGTGGTTTCCTGCACCAACACAAGTGCGAAAAGTGGTTTTTCAACACTAACACAAGTGCGAAAAGTAGTTTTTCAACAGTATCACAAGTGCAAAAAGTGTTTTTTCCACATTAATACAAGTGCAAAAGTGGTTTCCTGCACCAACACAAGTGCGAAAAGTGGTTTTTCAACACCAACACAAGTGCGAAAAGTGTTTTTTCCACACTAATACAAGTGCAAAAGTGGTTTCCTGCAATACAAGTGGGAAAAGTGGATTTTCAACACTAACACAAGTGCGAAAAGTGGTTTTTCAACACTAACACAAGTGCGAAAAGTGGTTTTTCAACACTAACACAAGTGCGAAAAGTGGTTTTTCAACACTAACACAAGTGCGAAAAGTGGTTTTTCAACACTATCACAAGTGCAAAAAGTGTTTTTTCCACACTAATACAAGTGCAAAAGTGGTTTCCTGCACCAACACAAGTGCGAAAAGTGGTTTTTCAACACTAACACAAGTGCGAAAAGTGGTTTTTCCACACTAATACAAGTGCAAAAGTGGTTTCCTGCACCAACACAAGGGGGAAAAGTGGATTTTCAACACTAACACAATTGCGAAAAGTGGTTTTTCAACACTAACACAAGTGCGAAAAGTGGTTTTTCAACACTATCACAAGTGCAAAAAGTGTTTTTCCACACTAATACAAGTGCAAAAGTGGTTTCCTGCACCAACACAAGTGGGAAAAGTGGATTTTCAACACTAACACAAGTACGAAAAGTGGTTTTTCAACACTATCACAAGTGCAAAAAGTGTTTTTTCCACACTAATACAAGTGCAAAAGTGGTTTCCTGCACCAACACAAGTGCGAAAAGTGGTTTTTCAACACTAACACAAGTGCGAAAAGTGGTTTTTCAACACTATCACAAGTGCAAAATGTGTTTTTTCCACACTAATACAAGTGCAAAAGTGGTTTCCTGCACCAACACAAGTTCGAAAAGTGGTTTTTCAACACTAACACAAGTGCGAAAAGTGGTTTTTCCACAATAATACAAGTGCAAAAGTGGTTTCCTGCACCAACACAAGTGCGAAAAGTGGTTTTTCAACACTAACACAAGTGCGAAAGTGGTTTTTCAACACTAACACAAGTGCGAAAAGTGGTTTTTCAACACTAATACAGGTGCAAAAGTGGTTTCCTGCACCAACATAAGTGGGAAAAGTGGATTTTCAACACTAACACAAGTGCGAAAAGTGGTTTTTCAACACTATCACAAGTGCAAAAAGTGATTTTTCCACACTATTACAAGTGCAAAAGTGGCTTCCTGCACCAACACAAGTGTGAAAAGTGGTTTTTCAACACTAACACAAGTGCGAAAAGTGCTTTTTCAACACTATCACAAGTGCAAAAGTGTTTTTTCCACACTAATACAAGTGCAAAAGTGGTTTCCTGCACCAACACAAGTGCGAAAAGTGATTTTTCAACACTAACACAAGTGCGAAAAGTGGTTTTTCAACACTAACACAAGTGCAAAAAGTGGTTTTTCAACACTAACACAAGTGCGAAAAGTGGTTTTTCCACACGAATACAAGTGCAAAAGTGCTTTCCTGCACCAACACAAGTGCGAAAAGTGGTTTTTCAACACTAACACAAGTGCGAAAAGTGGTTTTTCAACACTATCACAAGTGCAAAAAGTGTTTTTTCCACACTAATACAAGTGCAAAAGTGGTTTCCTGCACCAACACAAGTGCAAAAAGCGGTTTTTCAACACTAACACAAGTGCGAAAAGTGGTTTTTCAACACTAACACAAGTGCGAAAAGTGGTTTTTCCACACTAATACAAGTGCTAACGTGGTTTCATGCACCAACACAAGTGCGAAAAGTGGTTTTTCAACACTAACACAAGTGCGAAAAGTGGTTTTTCAACATTATCACAAGTGCGAAAAGTGGTTTTTCAACACTATCACAAGTGCAAAAAGTGTTTTTTCCACAGTAATACAAGTGCAAAAGTGGTTTCCTGCACCAACACAAGTGCGAAAAGTGGTTTTTCAACACTAACACAAGTGCGAAAAGTGGTTTCCTTCACAAACACAAGTGTGAAAAGTGGTTTTTCAACACTAACACAAATGCGAAAAGTGGTTTTTCAACACTATCACAAGTGGGAAAAGTGGTTTTTCCACACTAATACAAGTGCAAAAGTGGTTTCCTGCACCAACACAAGTGAGAAAAGTGGTTTTTCAACACTAACACAAGTGCGAAAAGTGGTTTTTCAACACTATCACAAGTGCAAAAAGTGTTTTTTCCACACTAATACAAGTGCAAAAGTGGTTTCCTGCACCAACACAAGTGGGAAAAGTGGATTTTCAACACTAACACAAGTGCAAAAAGTGGTTTTTCAACACTATCACAAGTGCAAAAAGTGTTTTTTCCACACGAATACAAGTGCAAAAGTGGTTTCCTGCACCAACACAAGTGGGAAAAGTGGATTTTCAACACTATCACAAGTGCGAAAAGTGGTTTTTCCACACTAATACAAGTGCAAAAGTGGTTTCCTGCACCAACACAAGTGAGAAAAGTGGTTTTTCAACACTAACACAAGTGCGAAAAGTGGTTTTTCAACACTATCACAAGTGCAAAGAGTGTTTTTTCCACACTAATACAAGTGCAAAAGTGGTTTCCTGCACCAACACAAGTGGGAAAAGTGGATTTTCAACACTAACACAAGTTCAAAAAGTGTTTTTTCAACACTATCACAAGTGCAAAAAGTGTTTTTTTTCCACACGAATACAAGTGCAAAAGTGGTTTCCGGCACCAACACAAGTGCAAAAAGTGGTTTTTCAACACTAACACAAGTGCGAAAAGTGGTTTTTCAACACTAACACAAGTGCGAAAAGTGGTTTTTCAACCTTATCACAAGTGCAAAAAGTGTTTTTTCCACACTAATACAAGTGCAAAAGTGGTTTCCTGCACCAACACAAGTGCGAAAAGTGGTTTTTCAACACTAACACAAGTGCGAAAAGTGGTTTTTCCACACTAATACAAGTGCAAAAGTGGTTTCCTGTACCAACACAAGTGGGAAAAGTGGATTTTCAACACTAACACAAGTGCGAAATGTGGTTTTTCAATACTAACATAAGTGCGAAAAGTGGTTTTTCAACACTAACACAAGTGCGAAATGTGGTTTTTCAACACTATCACAAGTGCAAAAAGTGTTTTTTCCACACTAATACAAGTGCAAAAGTGGTTTCCTGCACCAACACAAGTGCGAAAAGTGGTTTTTCAACACTAACACAAGTGCGAAAAGTGGTTTTTCAACACTATCAAAAGTGCAAAAAGTGTTTTTTCCACACTAATACAAGTGCAAAAGTGGTTTCCTGCACCAACACAAGTGTGAAAAGTGGTTTCCTTCACTAACACAAGTGCGAAAAGTGGGTTTTCAACACTATCACAAGTGCGAAAAGTGGTTTTTCAACACTATCACATGTGCAAAAAGTGTTTTTTCCACACTAATACAAGTGCAAAATTGGTTTCCTGCACCAACACAAGTGCGAAAAGTGGTTTTTCAACACTAACACAAGTGCGAAAAGTGGTTTCCTTCACTAACACAAGTGTGAAAAGTGGTTTTTCAACACTAACACAAATGCGAAAAGTGGTTTTTCAACACTATCACAAGTGCGAAAAGTGGTTTTTCCACACGAATACAAGTGCAAAAGTGGTTTCCTGCACCAACACAAGTGCGAAAAGTGGTTTTTCAACACTAACACAAGTGCGAAAAGTGGTTTTTCAACACTATCAAAAGTGCAAAAAGTGTTTTTTCCACACTAATACAAGTGCAAAAGTGGTTTCCTGCACCAACTCAAGTGTGAAAAGTGGTTTCCTTCACTAACACAAGTGCGAAAAGTGGTTTTTCAACACTATCACATGTGCAAAAAGTGTTTTTTCCACACTAATACAAGTGCAAAATTGGTTTCCTGCACCAACACAAGTGCGAAAAGTGGTTTTTCAACACTAACACAAGTGCGAAAAGTGGTTTCCTTCACTAACACATGTGTGAAAAGTGGTTTTTCAACACTAACACAAGTGCAAAAAGTGATTTTTCAACACTATCACAAGTGCGAAAAGTGGTTTTTCCACACTAATACAAGTGCAAAAGTGGTTTCCTGCACCAACACAAGTGAGAAAAGTGGTTTTTCAACACTAACACAAGTGCGAAAAGTGGTTTTTCAACACTAACACAAGTGCGAAAAGTGGTTTTTCAACACTATCACAAGTGCAAAAAGTGTTTTTTCCACACTAATACAAGTGCAAAAGTGGTTTCCTGCACCAACACAAGTGCGAAAAGTGGTTTTTCAACACTAACACAAGTGCGAAAAGTGGTTTTCCACACTAATACAAGTGCAAAAGTGGTTTACTGCACCAACACAAGTGGGAAAAGTGGATTTTCAACACTAACACAAGCGCGAAAAGTGGTTTTTCAACACTAACACAAGTGCGAAAAGTGGTTTTTCAACACTATCACAAGTGCAAAAAGTGTTTTTTCCACACTAATACAAGTGCAAAAGTGGTTTCCTGCACCAACACAAGTGGGAAAAGTGGATTTTCAACACTAACACAAGTGCGAAAAGTGGTTTTTCAACACTATCACAAGTGCAAAAAGTGTTTTTTCCACACTAATACAAGTGCAAAAGTGGTTTCCTGCACCAACACAAGTGGGAAAAGTGGATTTTCAACACTAACACAAGTTCAAAAAGTGTTTTTTCAACACTATCACAAGTGCAAAAAGTGTTTTTTCCACACGAATACAAGTGCAAAAGTGGTTTCCGGCACCAACACAAGTGCAAAAAGTGGTTTTTCAACACTAACACAAGTGCGAAAAGTGGTTTTTCAACACTAACACAAGTGCGAAAAGTGGTTTTTCAACACTATCACAAGTGCAAAAAGTGTTTTTTCCACACTAATACAAGTGCAAAAGTGGTTTCCTGCACCAACACAAGTGCGAAAAGTGGTTTTTCAACACTAACACAAGTGCGAAAAGTGGTTTTTCCACACTAATACAAGTGCAAAAGTGGTTTCCTGTACCAACACAAGTGGGAAAAGTGGATTTTCAACACTAACACAAGTGCGAAATGTGGTTTTTCAACACTAACATAAGTGCGAAAAGTGGTTTTTCAACACTAACACAAGTGCGAAATGTGGTTTTTCAACACTATCACAAGTGCAAAAAGTGTTTTTTCCACACTAATACAAGTGCAAAAGTGGTTTCCTGCACCAACACAAGTGCGAAAAGTGGTTTTTCAACACTAACACAAGTGCGAAAAGTGGTTTTTCAACACTATCAAAAGTGCAAAAAGTGTTTTTTCCACACTAATACAAGTGCAAAAGTGGTTTCCTGCACCAACACAAGTGTGAAAAGTGGTTTCCTTCACTAACACAAGTGTGAAAAGTGGGTTTTCAACACTATCACAAGTGCGAAAAGTGGTTTTTCAACACTATCACATGTGCAAAAAGTGTTTTTTCCACACTAATACAAGTGCAAAATTGGTTTCCTGCACCAACACAAGTGCGAAAAGTGGTTTTTCAACACTAACACAAGTGCGAAAAGTGGTTTCCTTCACTAACACAAGTGTGAAAAGTGGTTTTTCAACACTAACACAAATGCGAAAAGTGGTTTTTCAACACTATCACAAGTGCGAAAAGTGGTTTTTCCACACTAATACAAGTGCAAAAGTGGTTTCCTGCACCAACACAAGTGAGAAAAGTGGTTTTTCAACACTAACACAAGTGCGAAAAGTGGTTTTTCAACACTATCACAAGTGCAAAAAGTGTTTTTTCCACACTAATACAAGTGCAAAAGTGGTTTCCTGCACCAACACAAGTGGGAAAAGTGGATTTTCAACACTAACACAAGTGCAAAAAGTGGTTTTTCAACACTATCACAAGTGCAAAAAGTGTTTTTTCCACACGAATACAAGTGCAAAAGTGGTTTCCTGCACCAACACAAGTGCGAAAAGTGGTTTTTCAACACTAACACAAGTGCGAAAAGTGGTTTTTCAACACTATCAAAAGTGCAAAAAGTGTTTTTTCCACACTAATACAAGTGCAAAAGTGGTTTCCTGCACCAACTCAAGTGTGAAAAGTGGTTTCCTTCACTAACACAAGTGCGAAAAGTGGTTTTTCAACACTATCACATGTGCAAAAAGTGTTTTTTCCACACTAATACAAGTGCAAAATTGGTTTCCTGCACCAACACAAGTGCGAAAAGTGGTTTTTCAACACTAACACAAGTGCGAAAAGTGGTTTCCTTCACTAACACAAGTGTGAAAAGTGGTTTTTCAACACTAACACAAGTGCAAAAAGTGATTTTTCAACACTATCACAAGTGCGAAAAGTGGTTTTTCCACACTAATACAAGTGCAAAAGTGGTTTCCTGCACCAACACAAGTGAGAAAAGTGGTTTTTCAACACTAACACAAGTGCGAAAAGTGGTTTTTCAACACTAACACAAGTGCGAAAAGTGGTTTTTCAACACTATCACAAGTGCAAAAAGTGTTTTTTCCACACTAATACAAGTGCAAAAGTGGTTTCCTGCACCAACACAAGTGCGAAAAGTGGTTTTTCAACACTAACACAAGTGCGAAAAGTGGTTTTTCCACACTAATACAAGT
This sequence comes from Myxine glutinosa, assembly GCF_964187855.1. Classification (NCBI taxonomy): domain Eukaryota; kingdom Metazoa; phylum Chordata; class Myxini; order Myxiniformes; family Myxinidae; genus Myxine; species Myxine glutinosa. The sequence continues at coordinate 37,225 of NW_027617672.1, forward strand.
GCAAAAGTGGTTTACTGCACCAACACAAGTGGGAAAAGTGGATTTTCAACACTAACACAAGCGCGAAAAGTGGTTTTTCAACACTAACACAAGTGCGAAAAGTGGTTTTTCAACACTATCACAAGTGCAAAAAGTGTTTTTTCCACACTAATACAAGTGCAAAAGTGGTTTCCTGCACCAACACAAGTGCGAAAAGTGGTTTTTCAACACGAACACAAGTGCGAAAAGTGGTTTTTCCACACTAATACAAGTGCAAAAGTGGTTTCCTGCACCAACACAAGTGCGAAAAGTGGTTTTTCAACACTAACACAAGTGCGAAAAGTGGTTTTTCAACACTAATACAAGTGCAAAAAGTGCTTTTTCCACACTAATACAAGTGCAAAAGTGGTTTCCTGCACCAACACAAGTGTGAAAAGTGGTTTCCTTCACTAACACAAGTGCGAAAAGTGTTTTTCAACATTATCACAAGGGCAAAAAGTGTTTTTTCCACACTAATACAAGTGCAAAAGTGGTTTCCTGCACCAACACAAGTGCAAAAACTGGTTTTTCACCACTAACACAAGTGCGAAAAGTGGTTTTTCAACACTAACACAAGTGCGAAAAGTGGTTTTTCAACACTAACAGAAGTGCGAAAAGTGGTTTTTCAACACTAACACAAGTGCGAAAAGTGCTTTTTCAACACTATCACAAGTGCAAAAAGTGTTTTTTCCACACTAATACAAGTGCAAAAGTGGTTTCCTGCACCAACACAAGTGCGAAAAGTGGTTTTTCAACACTAACACAAGTGCGAAAAGTCGTTTTTCAACACTAACACAAGTGCGAAAAGTGGTTTTTCAACACTAACACAAGTGCGAAAAGTGGTTTTTCCACACGAATACAAGTGCAAAAGTGGTTTCCTGCACCAACACAAGTGCGAAATGTGGTTTTTCAACACTAACACAAGTGCGAAAAGTGGTTTTTCAACACTATCAAAAGTGCAAAAAGTGTTTTTTCCACACTAATACAAGTGCAAAAGTGGTTTCCTGCACCAACACAAGTATGAAAAGTGGTTTCCTTCACTAACACAAGTGCGAAAAGTGGGTTTTCAACACTATCACAAGTGCGAAAAGTGGTTTTTCAACACTATCACATGTGCAAAAAGTGTTTTTACCACACTAATACAAGTGCAAAATTGGTTTCCTGCACCAACACAAGTGCGAAAAGTCGGTTTTCAACACTAACACAAGTGCGAAAAGTGGTTTCCTTCACTAACACAAGTGTGAAAAGTGGTTTTTCAACACTAACATAAATGCGAAAAGTGGTTTTTCAACACTATCACAAGTGCGAAAAGTGGTTTTTCCACACTAATACAAGTGCAAAAGTGGTTTCCTGCACCAACACAAGTGAGAAAAGTGGTTTTTCAACACTAACACAAGTGCGAAAAGTGGTTTTTCAACACTATCACAAGTGCAAAAAGTGTTTTTTCCACACTAATACAAGTGCAAAAGTGGTTTCATGCACCAACACAAGTGGGAAAAGTGGATTTTCAACACTAACACAAGTGGGAAAAGTGGTTTTTCAACACTATAAAAGTGTTTTTTCCACCGAATACAAGTGCAAAAGTGGTTTCCTGCACCAACACAAGTGGAAAAGTGTTTTTCAAACACTAACACAAGTGCGAAAGTGGTTTTTTAACGCTAACACAAGTGCGAAAAGTGGTTTTTCAACACTATCACAAGTGCAAAAAGTGTTTTTTCCACACTAATACAAGTGCAAAGTGTTTCCTGCACCAACACAAGTGCGAAAAGTGGTTTTTCAACACTATCACAAGTGCAAAAAGTGATTTTTCCACACTATTACAAGTGCAAAAGTGGCTTCCTGCACCAACACAAGTGTGAAAGTGGTTTTTCAACACTAACACAAGTGCGAAAAGTGCTTTTTCAACACTATCACAAGTGCAAAAGTGTTTTTTCCACACTAATATAAGTGCAAAAGTGGTTTCCTGCACCAACACAAGTGCGAAAAGTGATTTTTCAACACTAACACAAGTGCGAAAAGTGGTTTTTCACACTAACACAAGTGCAAAAAGTGGTTTTTCAACACTAACACAAGTGCGAAAAGTGGTTTTTCCACACGAATACAAGTGCAAAAGTGCTTTCCTGCACCAACACAAGTGCGAAAAGTGGTTTTTCAACACTAACACAAGTGCGAAAAGTGGTTTTTCAACACTATCACAAGTGCAAAAGTGTTTTTTCCACACTAATACAAGTGCAAAAGTGGTTTCCTGCACCAACACAAGTGCAAAAAGTGGTTTTTCAACACTAACACAAGTGCGAAAAGTGGTTTTTCCACACTAATACAAGTGCTAACGTGGTTTCCTGCACCAACACAAGTGCGAAAAGTGGTTTTTCAACACTAACACAAGTGCGAAAAGTGGTTTTTCAACACTATCACAAGTGCGAAAAGTGGTTTTTCAACACTATCACAAGTGCAAAAAGTGTTTTTTCCACACTAATACAAGTGCAAAAGTGGTTTCCTGCACCAACACAAGTGCGAAAGTGGTTTTTCAACACTAACACAAGTGCGAAAAGTGTTTCCTTCACAAACACAAGTGTGAAAAGTGGTTTTTCAACACTAACACAAATGCGAAAAGTGGTTTTTCAACACTATCACAAGTGGGAAAAGTGGTTTTTCCACACTAATACAAGTGCAAAAGTGGTTTCCTGCACCAACACAAGTGAGAAAAGTGGTTTTTCAACACTAACACAAGTGCGAAAAGTGGTTTCCTTCACTAACACAAGTGTGAAAAGTGGTTTTTCAACACTAACACAAGTGCAAAAAGTGATTTTTCAACACTATCACAAGTGCGAAAAGTGGTTTTTCCACACTAATACAAGTGCAAAAGTGGTTTCCTGCACCAACACAAGTGAGAAAAGTGGTTTTTCAACACTAACACAAGTGCGAAAAGTGGTTTTTCAACACTAACACAAGTGCGAAAAGTGGTTTTTCAACACTATCACAAGTGCAAAAAGTGTTTTTTCCACACTAATACAAGTGCAAAAGTGGTTTCCTGCACCAACACAAGTGCGAAAAGTGGTTTTTCAACACTAACACAAGTGCGAAAAGTAGTTTTTCAACAGTATCACAAGTGCAAAAAGTGTTTTTTCCACATTAATACAAGTGCAAAAGTGGTTTCCTGCACCAACACAAGTGCGAAAAGTGGTTTTTCAACACCAACACAAGTGCGAAAAGTGTTTTTTCCACACTAATACAAGTGCAAAAGTGGTTTCCTGCAATACAAGTGGGAAAAGTGGATTTTCAACACTAACACAAGTGCGAAAAGTGGTTTTTCAACACTAACACAAGTGCGAAAAGTGGTTTTTCAACACTAACACAAGTGCGAAAAGTGGTTTTTCAACACTAACACAAGTGCGAAAAGTGGTTTTTCAACACTATCACAAGTGCAAAAAGTGTTTTTTCCACACTAATACAAGTGCAAAAGTGGTTTCCTGCACCAACACAAGTGCGAAAAGTGTTTTTCAACACTAACACAAGTGCGAAAAGTGGTTTTTCCACACTAATACAAGTGCAAAAGTGGTTTCCTGCACCAACACAAGGGGGAAAAGTGGATTTTCAACACTAACACAATTGCGAAAAGTGGTTTTTCAACACTAACACAAGTGCGAAAAGTGGTTTTTCAACACTATCACAAGTGCAAAAAGTGTTTTTCCACACTAATACAAGTGCAAAAGTGGTTTCCTGCACCAACACAAGTGGGAAAAGTGGATTTTCAACACTAACACAAGTACGAAAAGTGGGGGGGTTTATTTTTTTTTTTTTTTTTTCAACACTATCACAAGTGCAAAAAGTGTTTTTTCCACACTAATACAAGTGCAAAAGTGGTTTCCTGCACCAACACAAGTGCGAAAAGTGGTTTTTTCAACACTAACACAAGTGCGAAAAGTGGTTTTTCAACACTATCACAAGTGCAAAATGTGTTTTTTCCACACTAATACAAGTGCAAAGTGGTTTCCTGCACCAACACAAGTTCGAAAAGTGGTTTTTCAACACTAACACAAGTGCGAAAAGTGGTTTTTCCACAATAATACAAGTGCAAAAGTGGTTTCCTGCACCAACACAAGTGCGAAAAGTGGTTTTTCAACACTAACACAAGTGCGAAAGTGGTTTTTCAACACTAACACAAGTGCGAAAAGTGGTTTTTCAACACTAATACAGGTGCAAAAGTGGTTTCCTGCACCAACATAAGTGGAAAAGTGGATTTTCAACACTAACACAAGTGCGAAAAGTGGTTTTTCAACACTATCACAAGTGCAAAAAGTGATTTTTCCACACTATTACAAGTGCAAAAGTGGCTTCCTGCACCAACACAAGTGTGAAAAGTGGTTTTTCAACACTAACACAAGTGCGAAAAGTGCTTTTTCAACACTATCACAAGTGCAAAAGTGTTTTTTCCACACTAATACAATTGCAAAAGTGTTTCCTGCACCAACACAAGTGCGAAAAGTGATTTTTCAACACTAACACAAGTGCGAAAAGTGGTTTTTCAACACTAACACAAGTGCAAAAAGTGGTTTTTCAACACTAACACAAGTGCGAAAAGTGGTTTTTCCACACGAATACAAGTGCAAAAGTGCTTTCCTGCACCAACACAAGTGCGAAAAGTGGTTTTTCAACACTAACACAAGTGCGAAAAGTGGTTTTCAACACTATCACAAGTGCAAAAAGTGTTTTTTCCACACTAATACAAGTGCAAAAGTGGTTTCCTGCCACCAACACAAGTGCAAAAAGTGGTTTTTCAACACTAACACAAGTGCGAAAAGTGGTTTTTCAAACACTAACACAAGTGCGAAAAGTGGTTTTTCCACACTAATACAAGTGCTAACGTGGTTTCCTGCACCAACACAAGTGCGAAAAGTGGTTTTTCAACACTAACACAAGTGCGAAAAGTGGTTTTTCAACATTATCACAAGTGCGAAAAGTGGTTTTTCAACACTATCACAAGTGCAAAAAGTGTTTTTTCCACAGTAATACAAGTGCAAAAGTGGTTTCCTGCACCAACACAAGTGCGAAAAGTGGTTTTTCAACACTAACACAAGTGCGAAAAGTGTTTCCTTCACAAACACAAGTGTGAAAAGTGGTTTTTCAACACTAACACAAATGCGAAAAGTGGTTTTTCAACACTATCACAAGTGGGAAAAGTGGTTTTTCCACACTAATACAAGTGCAAAAGTGGTTTCCTGCACCAACACAAGTGAGAAAAGTGGTTTTTCAACACTAACACAAGTGCGAAAAGTGGTTTTTCAACACTATCACAAGTGCAAAAAGTGTTTTTTCCACACTAATACAAGTGCAAAAGTGGTTTCCTGCACCAACACAAGTGGGAAAAGTGGATTTTCAACACTAACACAAGTGCAAAAAGTGGTTTTTCAACACTATCACAAGTGCAAAAAGTGTTTTTTCCACACGAATACAAGTGCAAAAGTGGTTTCCTGCACCAACACAAGTGGGAAAAGTGGATTTTCAACACTATCACAAGTGCGAAAAGTGGTTTTTCCACACTAATACAAGTGCAAAAGTGGTTTCCTGCACCAACACAAGTGAGAAAAGTGGTTTTTCAACACTAACACAAGTGCGAAAAGTGGTTTTTCAACACTATCACAAGTGCAAAGAGTGTTTTTTCCACACTAATACAAGTGCAAAAGTGGTTTCCTGCACCAACACAAGTGGGAAAAGTGGATTTTCAACACTAACACAAGTTCAAAAAGTGTTTTTTCAACACTATCACAAGTGCAAAAAGTGTTTTTTTTCCACACGAATACAAGTGCAAAAGTGGTTTCCGGCACCAACACAAGTGCAAAAAGTGGTTTTTCAACACTAACACAAGTGCGAAAAGTGGTTTTTCAACACTAACACAAGTGCGAAAAGTGGTTTTTCAACACTATCACAAGTGCAAAAAGTGTTTTTTCCACACTAATACAAGTGCAAAAGTGGTTTCCTGCACCAACACAAGTGCGAAAAGTGGTTTTTCAACACTAACACAAGTGCGAAAAGTGGTTTTTCAACACTGTCAAAAGTGCAAAAAGTGTTTTTTCCACACTAATACAAGTGCAAAAGTGGTTTCCTGCACCAACACAAGTGTGAAAAGTGGTTTCCTTCACTAACACAAGTGCGAAAAGTGGGTTTTCAACACTATCACAAGTGCGAAAAGTGGTTTTTCAACACTATCACATGTGCAAAAAGTGTTTTTTCCACACTAATACAAGTGCAAAATTGGTTTCCTGCACCAACACAAGTGCGAAAAGTGGTTTTTCAACACTAACACAAGTGCGAAAAGTGGTTTCCTTCACTAACACAAGTGTGAAAAGTGGTTTTTCAACACTAACACAAATGCGAAAAGTGGTTTTTCAACACTATCACAAGTGCGAAAAGTGGTTTTTCCACACTAATACAAGTGCAAAAGTGGTTTCCTGCACCAACACAAGTGAGAAAAGTGGTTTTTCAACACTAACACAAGTGCGAAAAGTGGTTTTTCAACACTATCACAAGTGCAAAAAGTGTTTTTTCCACACTAATACAAGTGCAAAAGTGGTTTCCTGCACCAACACAAGTGGGAAAAGTGGATTTTCAACACTAACACAAGTGCAAAAAGTGGTTTTTCAACACTATCACAAGTGCAAAAAGTGTTTTTTCCACACGAATACAAGTGCAAAAGTGGTTTCCTGCACCAACACAAGTGCGAAAAGTGGTTTTTCAACACTAACACAAGTGCGAAAAGTGGTTTTTCAACACTATCAAAAGTGCAAAAAGTGTTTTTTCCACACTAATACAAGTGCAAAAGTGGTTTCCTGCACCAACTCAAGTGTGAAAAGTGGTTTCCTTCACTAACACAAGTGCGAAAAGTGGTTTTTCAACACTATCACATGTGCAAAAAGTGTTTTTTTCCACACTAATACAAGTGCAAAATTGGTTTCCTGCACCAACACAAGTGCGAAAAGTGGTTTTTCAACACTAACACAAGTGCGAAAAGTGGTTTCCTTCACTAACACATGTGTGAAAAGTGGTTTTTCAACACTAACACAAGTGCAAAAAGTGATTTTTCAACACTATCACAAGTGCGAAAAGTGGTTTTTCCACACTAATACAAGTGCAAAAGTGGTTTCCTGCACCAACACAAGTGAGAAAAGTGGTTTTCACACTAACACAAGTGCGAAAAGTGGTTTTTCAACACTAACACAAGTGCGAAAAGTGGTTTTTCAACACTATCACAAGTGCAAAAAGTGTTTTTTCCACACTAATACAAGTGCAAAAGTGGTTTCCTGCACCAACACAAGTGCGAAAAGTGGTTTTTCAACACTAACACAAGTGCGAAAAGTGGTTTTCCACACTAATACAAGTGCAAAAGTGGTTTACTGCACCAACACAAGTGGGAAAAGTGGATTTTCAACACTAACACAAGCGCGAAAAGTGGTTTTTCAACACTAACACAAGTGCGAAAAGTGGTTTTTCAACACTATCACAAGTGCAAAAAGTGTTTTTTCCACACTAATACAAGTGCAAAAGTGGTTTCCTGCACAACACAAGTGGGAAAAGTGGATTTTCAACACTAACACAAGTGCGAAAAGTGGTTTTTCAACACTATCACAAGTGCAAAAAGTGTTTTTTCCACAATAATACAAGTGCAAAAGTGGTTTCCTGCACCAACACAAGTGGGAAAAGTGGATTTTCAACACTAACACAAGTTCAAAAGTGTTTTTTCAACACTATCACAAGTGCAAAAAGTGTTTTTTCCACACGAATACAAGTGCAAAAGTGGTTTCCGGCACCAACACAAGTGCAAAAAGTGGTTTTTCAACACTAACACAAGTGCGAAAAGTGGTTTTTCAACACTAACACAAGTGCGAAAAGTGGTTTTTCAACACTATCACAAGTGCAAAAAGTGTTTTTTCCACACTAATACAAGTGCAAAAGTGGTTTCCTGCACCAACACAAGTGCGAAAAGTGGTTTTTCAACACTAACACAAGTGCGAAAGTGGTTTTTCCACGACTAATACAAGTGCAAAAGTGGTTTCCTGTACCAACACAAGTGGGAAAAGTGGATTTTCAACACTAACACAAGTGCGAAATGTGGTTTTTCAACACTAACATAAGTGCGAAAAGTGGTTTTTCAACACTAACACAAGTGCGAAATGTGGTTTTTTCAACACTATCACAAGTGCAAAAAGTGTTTTTTCCACACTAATACAAGTGCAAAAGTGGTTTCCTGCACCAACACAAGTGCGAAAAGTGGTTTTTCAACACTAACACAAGTGCGAAAAGTGGTTTTTCAACACTATCAAAAGTGCAAAAAGTGTTTTTTCCACACTAATACAAGTGCAAAAGTGGTTTCCTGCACCAACACAAGTGTGAAAAGTGGTTTCCTTCACTAACACAAGTGCGAAAAGTGGGTTTTCAACACTATCACAAGTGCGAAAAGTGGTTTTTCAACACTATCACATGTGCAAAAAGTGTTTTTTCCACACTAATACAAGTGCAAAATTGGTTTCCTGCACCAACACAAGTGCGAAAAGTGGTTTTTCAACACTAACACAAGTGCGAAAAGTGGTTTCCTTCACTAACACAAGTGTGAAAAGTGGTTTTTCAACACTAACACAAATGCGAAAAGTGGTTTTTCAACACTATCACAAGTGCGAAAAGTGGTTTTTCCACACTAATACAAGTGCAAAAGTGGTTTCCTGCACCAACACAAGTGAGAAAAGTGGTTTTCAACACTAACACAAGTGCGAAAAGTGGTTTTTCAACACTATCACAAGTGCAAAAAGTGTTTTTTCCACACTAATACAAGTGCAAAAGTGTTTCCTGCACCAACACAAGTGGGAAAAGTGGATTTTCAACACTAACACAAGTGCAAAAAGTGGTTTTTCAACACTATCACAAGTGCAAAAAGTGTTTTTTCCACACGAATACAAGTGCAAAAGTGGTTTCCTGCACCAACACAAGTGCGAAAAGTGGTTTTTCAACACTAACACAAGTGCGAAAAGTGGTTTTTCAACACTATCAAAAGTGCAAAAAGTGTTTTTTCCACACTAATACAAGTGCAAAAGTGGTTTCCTGCACCAACTCAAGTGTGAAAAGTGGTTTCCTTCACTAACACAAGTGCGAAAAGTGGTTTTTCAACACTATCACATGTGCAAAAAGTGTTTTTTCCACACTAATACAAGTGCAAAATTGGTTTCCTGCACCAACACAAGTGCGAAAAGTGGTTTTTCAACACTAACACAAGTGCGAAAAGTGGTTTCCTTCACTAACACAAGTGTGAAAAGTGGTTTTTCAACACTAACACAAGTGCAAAAAGTGATTTTTCAACACTATCACAAGTGCGAAAAGTGGTTTTTCCACACTAATACAAGTGCAAAAGTGGTTTCCTGCACCAACACAAGTGAGAAAAGTGGTTTTTCAACACTAACACAAGTGCGAAAAGTGGTTTTTCAACACTAACACAAGTGCGAAAAGTGGTTTTTCAACACTATCACAAGTGCAAAAAGTGTTTTTTCCACACTAATACAAGTGCAAAAGTGGTTTCCTGCACCAACACAAGTGCGAAAAGTGGTTTTTCAACACTAACACAAGTGCGAAAAGTGGTTTTTCCACACTAATACAAGTGCAAAAGTGGTTTACTGCACCAACACAAGTGGGAAAAGTGGATTTTCAACACTAACACAAGCGCGAAAAGTGGTTTTTCAACACTAACACAAGTGCGAAAAGTGGTTTTTCAACACTATCACAAGTGCAAAAAGTGTTTTTTCCACACTAATACAAGTGCAAAAGTGGTTTCCTGCACCAACACAAGTGCGAAAAGTGGTTTTTCAACACGAACACAAGTGCGAAAAGTGGTTTTTCCACACTAATACAAGTGCAAAAGTGGTTTCCTGCACCAACACAAGTGCGAAAAGTGGTTTTTCAACACTAACACAAGTGCGAAAAGTGGTTTTTCAACACTAATACAAGTGCAAAAAGTGCTTTTTCCACACTAATACAAGTGCAAAAGTGGTTTCCTGCACCAACACAAGTGTGAAAAGTGGTTTCCTTCACTAACACAAGTGCGAAAAGTGTTTTTCAACATTATCACAAGGGCAAAAAGTGTTTTTTCCACACTAATACAAGTGCAAAAGTGGTTTCCTGCACCAACACAAGTGCAAAAACTGGTTTTTCACCACTAACACAAGTGCGAAAAGTGGTTTTTCAACACTAACACAAGTGCGAAAAGTGGTTTTTCAACACTAACAGAAGTGCGAAAAGTGGTTTTTCAACACTAACACAAGTGCGAAAAGTGCTTTTTCAACACTATCACAAGTGCAAAAAGTGTTTTTTCCACACTAATACAAGTGCAAAAGTGGTTTCCTGCACCAACACAAGTGCGAAAAGTGGTTTTTCAACACTAACACAAGTGCGAAAAGTCGTTTTTCAACACTAACACAAGTGCGAAAAGTGGTTTTTCAACACTAACACAAGTGCGAAAAGTGGTTTTTCCACACGAATACAAGTGCAAAAGTGGTTTCCTGCACCAACACAAGTGCGAAATGTGGTTTTTCAACACTAACACAAGTGCGAAAAGTGGTTTTTCAACACTATCAAAAGTGCAAAAAGTGTTTTTTCCACACTAATACAAGTGCAAAAGTGGTTTCCTGCACCAACACAAGTGTGAAAAGTGGTTTCCTTCACTAACACAAGTGCGAAAAGTGGGTTTTCAACACTATCACAAGTGCGAAAAGTGGTTTTTCAACACTATCACATGTGCAAAAAGTGTTTTTACCACACTAATACAAGTGCAAAATTGGTTTCCTGCACCAACACAAGTGCGAAAAGTCGGTTTTCAACACTAACACAAGTGCGAAAAGTGGTTTCCTTCACTAACACAAGTGTGAAAAGTGGTTTTTCAACACTAACATAAATGCGAAAAGTGGTTTTTCAACACTATCACAAGTGCGAAAAGTGGTTTTTCCACACTAATACAAGTGCAAAAGTGGTTTCCTGCACCAACACAAGTGAGAAAAGTGGTTTTTCAACACTAACACAAGTGCGAAAAGTGGTTTTTCAACACTATCACAAGTGCAAAAAGTGTTTTTTCCACACTAATACAAGTGCAAAAGTGGTTTCATGCACCAACACAAGTGGGAAAAGTGGATTTTCAACACTAACACAAGTGGGAAAAGTGGTTTTTCAACACTATCACAAGTGCAAAAAGTGTTTTTTCCACACGAATACAAGTGCAAAAGTGGTTTCCTGCACCAACACAAGTGGGAAAAGTGGTTTTTCAACACTAACACAAGTGCGAAAAGTGGTTTTTTAACGCTAACACAAGTGCGAAAAGTGGTTTTTCAACACTATCACAAGTGCAAAAAGTGTTTTTTCCACACTAATACAAGTGCAAAAGTGGTTTCCTGCACCAACACAAGTGCGAAAAGTGGTTTTTCAACAATAACACAAGTGTGAAAAGTGGTTTTCAACACTAACACAAGTGCGAAAAGTGTTTTTTCAACACTAACACAAGTGCGAAAAGTGGTTTTTCAACACTAACACAAGTGCGAAAAGTGGTTTTTCAACACTAATACAAGTGCAAAATTGTTTTCCTGCACAAGTGGGAAAAGTGGTTTTCAACACTAACAAAAGTGCGAAAAGTGTTTTTTCAACACTAACACAAGTGCAAAAAGTGTTTTTTCCACACTAATACAAGTGCAAAAGTGGTTTCCTGCACCAACACAAGTGCGAAAAGTGGTTTTTCAACACTAACACAAGTGCGAAAAGTGGGTTTTCAACACTAACACAAGTGCGAAAAGTGGTTTTTCAACACTATCACAAGTGCAAAAAGTGTTTTTCCACACTAATACAAGTGCAAAAGTGGTTTCCTGCACCAACACAAGTGGGAAAAGTGGATTTTCAACACTAACACAAGTGCAAAAAGTGGTTTTTCAACACTATCACAAGTGCAAAAAGTGTTTTTTCCACACGAATACAAGTGCAAAAGTGGTTTCCTGCACCAACACAAGTGCGAAAAGTGGTTTTTCAACACTAACACAAGTGCGAAAAGTGTTTTTTCAACACTAATACAAGTGCAAAAGTGGTTTCCTGCACCAACTCAAGTGTGAAAAGTGGTTTCCTTCACTAACACAAGTGCGAAAAGTGGTTTTTCAACACTATCACATGTGCAAAAAGTGTTTTTTCCACACTAATACAAGTGCAAAATTGGTTTCCTGCACCAACACAAGTGCGAAAAGTGGTTTTTCAACACTAACACAAGTGCGAAAAGTGGTTTCCTTCACTAACACAAGTGTGAAAAGTGGTTTTTCAACACTAACACAAGTGCAAAAAGTGATTTTTCAACACTATCACAAGTGCGAAAAGTGGTTTTTCAACACTATCACAAGTGCAAAATGTGTTTTTTCCACACTAATACAAGTGCAAAAGTGGTTTCCTGCACCAACACAAGTTCGAAAAGTGGTTTTTCAACACTAACACAAGTGCGAAAAGTGGTTTTTCAACACTAACACAAGTGCGAAAAGTGGTTTTTCAACACTATCACAAGTGCAAAAAGTGTTTTTTCCACACTAATACAAGTGCAAAAGTGGTTTCATGCACCAACACAAGTGGGAAAAGTGGATTTTCAACACTAACACAAGTGGGAAAAGTGGTTTTTCAACACTATCACAAGTGCAAAAAGTGTTTTTTCCACACGAATACAAGTGCAAAAGTGGTTTCCTGCACCAACACAAGTGGGAAAAGTGGTTTTTCAACACTAACACAAGTGCGAAAAGTGGTTTTTTAACGCTAACACAAGTGCGAAAAGTGGTTTTTCAACACTATCACAAGTGCAAAAAGTGTTTTTTCCACACTAATACAAGTGCGAAAAGTGGTTTTTCAACACTAACACAAGTGCGAAAAGTGGTTTTTCAACACTAACACAAGTGCGAAAAGTGGTTTTTCAACACTATCACAAGTGCAAAAAGTGTTTTTTCCACACTAATACAAGTGCAAAAGTGGTTTCCTGCACCAACACAAGTGGGAAAAGTGGATTTTCAACACTAACACAAGTACGAAAAGTGGTTTTTCAACACTATCACAAGTGCAAAAAGTGTTTTTTCCACACTAATACAAGTGCAAAAGTGGTTTCCTGCACCAACACAAGTGCGAAAAGTGGTTTTTCAACACTAACACAAGTGCGAAAAGTGGTTTTTCCACACTAATACAAGTGCAAAAGTGGTTTCCTGCACCAACACAAGTGCGAAAAGTGGTTTTTCAACACTAACACAAGTGCGAAAAGTCGTTTTTCAACACTAACACAAGTGCGAAAAGTGGTTTTTCAACACTAACACAAGTGCGAAAAGTGGTTTTTCCACACGAATACAAGTGCAAAAGTGGTTTCCTGCACCAACACAAGTGCGAAATGTGGTTTTTCAACACTAACACAAGTGCGAAAAGTGGTTTTTCAACACTATCAAAAGTGCAAAAAGTGTTTTTTCCACACTAATACAAGTGCAAAAGTGGTTTCCTGCACCAACACAAGTGTGAAAAGTGGTTTCCTTCACTAACACAAGTGCGAAAAGTGGGTTTTCAACACTATCACAAGTGCGAAAAGTGGTTTTTCAACACTATCACATGTGCAAAAAGTGTTTTTACCACACTAATACAAGTGCAAAATTGGTTTCCTGCACCAACACAAGTGCGAAAAGTCGGTTTTCAACACTAACACAAGTGCGAAAAGTGGTTTCCTTCACTAACACAAGTGTGAAAAGTGGTTTTTCAACACTAACATAAATGCGAAAAGTGGTTTTTCAACACTATCACAAGTGCGAAAAGTGGTTTTTCCACACTAATACAAGTGCAAAAGTGGTTTCCTGCACCAACACAAGTGAGAAAAGTGGTTTTTCAACACTAACACAAGTGCGAAAAGTGGTTTTTCAACACTATCACAAGTGCAAAAAGTGTTTTTTCCACACTAATACAAGTGCAAAAGTGGTTTCATGCACCAACACAAGTGGGAAAAGTGGATTTTCAACACTAACACAAGTGGGAAAAGTGGTTTTTCAACACTATCACAAGTGCAAAAAGTGTTTTTTCCACACGAATACAAGTGCAAAAGTGGTTTCCTGCACCAACACAAGTGGGAAAAGTGGTTTTTCAACACTAACACAAGTGCGAAAAGTGGTTTTTTAACGCTAACACAAGTGCGAAAAGTGGTTTTTCAACACTATCACAAGTGCAAAAAGTGTTTTTTCCACACTAATACAAGTGCAAAAGTGGTTTCCTGCACCAACACAAGTGCGAAAAGTGGTTTTTCAACAATAACACAAGTGTGAAAAGTGGTTTTCAACACTAACACAAGTGCGAAAAGTGTTTTTTCAACACTAACACAAGTGCGAAAAGTGGTTTTTCAACACTAACACAAGTGCGAAAAGTGGTTTTTCAACACTAATACAAGTGCAAAATTGTTTTCCTGCACAAGTGGGAAAAGTGGTTTTCAACACTAACAAAAGTGCGAAAAGTGTTTTTTCAACACTAACACAAGTGCAAAAAGTGTTTTTTCCACACTAATACAAGTGCAAAAGTGGTTTCCTGCACCAACACAAGTGCGAAAAGTGGTTTTTCAACACTAACACAAGTGCGAAAAGTGGGTTTTCAACACTAACACAAGTGCGAAAAGTGGTTTTTCAACACTATCACAAGTGCAAAAAGTGTTTTTCCACACTAATACAAGTGCAAAAGTGGTTTCCTGCACCAACACAAGTGGGAAAAGTGGATTTTCAACACTAACACAAGTGCAAAAAGTGGTTTTTCAACACTATCACAAGTGCAAAAAGTGTTTTTTCCACACGAATACAAGTGCAAAAGTGGTTTCCTGCACCAACACAAGTGCGAAAAGTGGTTTTTCAACACTAACACAAGTGCGAAAAGTGTTTTTTCAACACTAATACAAGTGCAAAAGTGGTTTCCTGCACCAACTCAAGTGTGAAAAGTGGTTTCCTTCACTAACACAAGTGCGAAAAGTGGTTTTTCAACACTATCACATGTGCAAAAAGTGTTTTTTCCACACTAATACAAGTGCAAAATTGGTTTCCTGCACCAACACAAGTGCGAAAAGTGGTTTTTCAACACTAACACAAGTGCGAAAAGTGGTTTCCTTCACTAACACAAGTGTGAAAAGTGGTTTTTCAACACTAACACAAGTGCAAAAAGTGATTTTTCAACACTATCACAAGTGCGAAAAGTGGTTTTTCAACACTATCACAAGTGCAAAATGTGTTTTTTCCACACTAATACAAGTGCAAAAGTGGTTTCCTGCACCAACACAAGTTCGAAAAGTGGTTTTTCAACACTAACACAAGTGCGAAAAGTGGTTTTTCAACACTAACACAAGTGCGAAAAGTGGTTTTTCAACACTATCACAAGTGCAAAAAGTGTTTTTTCCACACTAATACAAGTGCAAAAGTGGTTTCATGCACCAACACAAGTGGGAAAAGTGGATTTTCAACACTAACACAAGTGGGAAAAGTGGTTTTTCAACACTATCACAAGTGCAAAAAGTGTTTTTTCCACACGAATACAAGTGCAAAAGTGGTTTCCTGCACCAACACAAGTGGGAAAAGTGGTTTTTCAACACTAACACAAGTGCGAAAAGTGGTTTTTTAACGCTAACACAAGTGCGAAAAGTGGTTTTTCAACACTATCACAAGTGCAAAAAGTGTTTTTTCCACACTAATACAAGTGCGAAAAGTGGTTTTTCAACACTAACACAAGTGCGAAAAGTGGTTTTTCAACACTAACACAAGTGCGAAAAGTGGTTTTTCAACACTATCACAAGTGCAAAAAGTGTTTTTTCCACACTAATACAAGTGCAAAAGTGGTTTCCTGCACCAACACAAGTGGGAAAAGTGGATTTTCAACACTAACACAAGTACGAAAAGTGGTTTTTCAACACTATCACAAGTGCAAAAAGTGTTTTTCCACACTAATACAAGTGCAAAAGTGGTTTCCTGCACCAACACAAGTGCGAAAAGTGGTTTTTCAACACTAACACAAGTGCGAAAAGTGGTTTTTCAACACTATCACAAGTGCAAAATGTGTTTTTTCCACACTAATACAAGTGCAAAAGTGGTTTCCTGCACCAACACAAGTTCGAAAAGTGGTTTTTCAACACTAACACAAGTGCGAAAAGTGGTTTTTCCACAATAATACAAGTGCAAAAGTGGTTTCCTGCACCAACACAAGTGCGAAAAGTGGTTTTTCAACACTAACACAAGTGCGAAAAGTGGTTTTTCAACACTAACACAAGTGCGAAAAGTCGTTTTTCAACACTAACACAAGTGCGAAAAGTGGTTTTTCAACACTAACACAAGTGCGAAAAGTGGTTTTTCCACACGAATACAAGTGCAAAAGTGGTTTCCTGCACCAACACAAGTGCGAAATGTGGTTTTTCAACACTAACACAAGTGCGAAAAGTGGTTTTTCAACACTATCAAAAGTGCAAAAAGTGTTTTTTCCACACTAATACAAGTGCAAAAGTGGTTTCCTGCACCAACACAAGTGTGAAAAGTGGTTTCCTTCACTAACACAAGTGCGAAAAGTGGGTTTTCAACACTATCACAAGTGCGAAAAGTGGTTTTTCAACACTATCACATGTGCAAAAAGTGTTTTTACCACACTAATACAAGTGCAAAATTGGTTTCCTGCACCAACACAAGTGCGAAAAGTGGTTTTTCAACACTAACACAAGTGCGAAAAGTGGTTTCCTTCACTAACACAAGTGTTAAAAGTGGTTTTTCAACACTAACACAAATGCGAAAAGTGGTTTTTCAACACTATCACAAGTGCGAAAAGTGGTTTTTCCACACTAATACAAGTGCAAAAGTGGTTTCCTGCACCAACACAAGTGAGAAAAGTGGTTTTTCAACACTAACACAAGTGCGAAAAGTGGTTTTTCAACACTATCACAAGTGCAAAAAGTGTTTTTTCCACACTAATACAAGTGCAAAAGTGGTTTCATGCACCAACACAAGTGGGAAAAGTGGATTTTCAACACTAACACAAGTGGGAAAAGTGGTTTTTCAACACTATCACAAGTGCAAAAAGTGTTTTTTCCACACGAATACAAGTGCAAAAGTGGTTTCCTGCACCAACACAAGTGGGAAAAGTGGTTTTTCAACACTAACACAAGTGCGAAAAGTGGTTTTTTAACGCTAACACAAGTGCGAAAAGTGGTTTTTCAACACTATCACAAGTGCAAAAAGTGTTTTTTCCACACTAATACAAGTGCAAAAGTGGTTTCCTGCACCAACACAAGTGCGAAAAGTGGTTTTTCAACAATAACACAAGTGTGAAAAGTGGTTTTCAACACTAACACAAGTGCGAAAAGTGTTTTTTCAACACTAACACAAGTGCGAAAAGTGGTTTTTCAACACTAACACAAGTGCGAAAAGTGGTTTTCAACACTAATACAAGTGCAAAATTGTTTTCCTGCACAAGTGGGAAAAGTGGTTTTCAACACTAACAAAAGTGCGAAAAGTGTTTTTTCAACACTAACACAAGTGCAAAAAGTGTTTTTTCCACACTAATACAAGTGCAAAAGTGGTTTCCTGCACCAACACAAGTGCGAAAAGTGGTTTTTCAACACTAACACAAGTGCGAAAAGTGGTTTTTCCACACTAATACAAGTGCAAAAGTGGTTTCCTGTACCAACACAAGTGGGAAAAGTGGATTTTCAACACTAACACAAGTGCGAAATGTGGTTTTTCAACACTAACACAAGTGCGAAAAGTGGTTTTTCAACACTAACACAAGTGCAAAAAGTGGTTTTTCAACACTAACACAAGTGCGAAAAGTGGTTTTTCCACACGAATACAAGTGCAAAAGTGGTTTCCTGCACCAACACAAGTGCGAAAAGTGGTTTTTCAACACTAACACAAGTGCGAAAAGTGGTTTTTCAACACTATCACAAGTGCAAAAAGTGTTTTTTCCACACTAATACAAGTGCAAAAGTGGTTTCCTGCACCAACACAAGTGCAAAAAGTGGTTTTTCAACACTAACACAAGTGCGAAAAGTGGTTTTTCAACAATAACACAAGTGCGAAAAGTGGTTTTTCCACACTAATACAAGTGCAAACGTGGTTTCCTGCACCAACACAAGTGCGAAAAGTGGTTTTTCAACACTAACACAAGTGCGAAAAGTGGTTTTTCAACACTATCACAAGTGCGAAAAGTGGTTTTTCAACACTATCACAAGTGCAAAAAGTGTTTTTTCCACACTAATACAAGTGCAAAAGTGGTTTCCTGCACCAACACAAGTGCGAAAAGTGGTTTTTCAACACTAACACAAGTGCGAAAAGTGGTTTCCTTCACAAACACAAGTGTGAAAAGTGGTTTTTCAACACTAACACAAATGCGAAAAGTGGTTTTTCAACACTATCACAAGTGGGAAAAGTGGTTTTTCCACACTAATACAAGTGCAAAAGTGGTTTCCTGCACCAACACAAGTGAGAAAAGTGGTTTTTCAACACTAACACAAGTGCGAAAAGTGGTTTTTCAACACTATCACAAGTGCAAAAAGTGTTTTTTCCACACTAATACAAGTGCAAAAGTGGTTTCCTGCACCAACACAAGTGGGAAAAGTGGATTTTCAACACTAACACAAGTGCAAAAAGTGGTTTTTCAACACTATCACAAGTGCAAAAAGTGTTTTTTCCACACGAATACAAGTGCAAAAGTGGTTTCCTGCACCAACACAAGTGCGAAAAGTGGTTTTTCAACACTAACACAAGTGCGAAAAGTGGTTTTTCAACATTAACACAAATGCGAAAAGTGGTTTTTCAACACTATCAACAGTGCAAAAAGTGTTTTTTCCACACTAATACAAGTGCAAAAGTGGTTTCCTGCACCAACACAAGTGCGAAAAGTGGTTTTTCAACACTTACACAAGTGCGAAAAGTGGTTTTCAACACTAACACAGGTGCAAAAAGTGTTTTTTCAACACTAACACAAGTGCGAAAAGTGGTTTTTCAACACTAACACAAGTGCGAAAAGTGGTTTTTCAACACTATCACAAGTGCAAAAAGTGTTTTTTCCACACTAATAAAAGTGCAAAAGTGGTTTCCTGCACCAACACAAGTGCAAAAAGTGGTTTTTCAACACTAACACGTGAGAAAAGTGGTTTCCTTCACTAACACAAGTGTGAAAAGTGGTTTTTCAACACTAACACAAGTGCGAAAAGTGGTTTTTCAACACTATCACAAGTGCGAAAAGTGGTTTTTCCACAATAATACAAATGCAAAAGTGGTTTCCTGCACCAACACAAGTGCGAAAAGTGGTTTTTCAACACTAACACAAGTGCGAAAAGTGGTTTTTCAACACTATCACAAGTGCAAAAAGTGTTTTTTCCACACTAATATAAGTGCAAAAGTGGTTTCCTGCACCAACACAAGTGCGAAAAGTGGTTTTTCAACACTAACACAAGTGCGAAAAGTGGTTTTTCAACACGAACACAAGTGCGAAAAGTGGTTTTTCAACACTATCACAAGTGCAAAAAGTGTTTTTTCCACACTAATACAAGTGCAAAAGTGGTTTCCTTCACCAACACAAGTGCGAAAAGTGGTTTTTCAACACCAACACAAGTGCGAAAAGTGGTTTTTCCACACTAATACAAGTGCAAAAGTGGTTTCCTGCACCAATACAAGTGGGAAAAGTGGATTTTCAACACTAACACAAGTGCGAAAAGTGGTTTTTCAACACTAACACAAGTGCGAAAAGTGGTTTTTCAACACTAACACAAGTGCGAAAAGTGGTTTTTCAACACTAACACAAGTGCGAAAAGTGGTTTTTCAACACTAACACAAGTGCGAAAAGTGGTTTTTCAACACTATCACAAGTGCAAAAAGTGTTTTTTCCACACTAATACAAGTGCAAAAGTGGTTTCCTGCACCAACACAAGTGGGAAAAGTGGATTTTCAACACTAACACAAGTACGAAAAGTGGTTTTTCAACACTATCACAAGTGCAAAAAGTGTTTTTTCCACACTAATACAAGTGCAAAAGTGGTTTCCTGCACCAACACAAGTGCGAAAAGTGGTTTTTCAACACTAACACAAGTGCGAAAAGTGGTTTTTCAACACTATCACAAGTGCAAAATGTGTTTTTTCCACACTAATACAAGTGCAAAAGTGGTTTCCTGCACCAACACAAGTTCGAAAAGTGGTTTTTCAACACTAACACAAGTGCGAAAAGTGGTTTTTCCACAATAATACAAGTGCAAAAGTGGTTTCCTGCACCAACACAAGTGCGAAAAGTGGTTTTTCAACACTAACACAAGTGCGAAAAGTGGTTTTTCAACAATAACACAAGTGCGAAAAGTGGTTTTTCCACACTAATACAAGTGCAAAAGTGGTTTCCTGCACCAACACAAGTGCGAAAGTGGTTTTTCAACACTAACACAAGTGCGAAAAGTGGTTTTTCAACATTAACACAAATGCGAAAAGTGGTTTTTCAACACTATCAACAGTGCAAAAAGTGTTTTTTCCACACTAATACAAGTGCAAAAGTGGTTTCCTGCACCAACACAAGTGCGAAAAGTGGTTTTTCAACACTTACACAAGTACGAAAAGTGGTTTTCAACACTAACACAGGTGCGAAAAGTGTTTTTTCAACACTAACACAAGTGCGAAAAGTGGTTTTTCAACACTAACACAAGTGCGAAAAGTGGTTTTTCAACACTATCACAAGTGCAAAAAGTGTTTTTTCCACACTAATACAAGTGCAAAAGTGGTTTCCTGCACCAACACAAGTGCCAAAAGTGGTTTTTCAACACTAACACGTGAGAAAAGTGGTTTCCTTCACTAACACAAGTGTGAAAAGTGGTTTTTCAACACTAACACAAGTGCGAAAAGTGGTTTTTCAACACTATCACAAGTGCGAAAAGTGGTTTTTCCACAATAATACAAATGCAAAAGTGGTTTCCTGCACCAACACAAGTGCGAAAAGTGGTTTTTCAACACTAACACAAGTGCGAAAAGTGGTTTTTCAACACTATCACAAGTGCAAAAAGTGTTTTTTCCACACTAATACAAGTGCAAAAGTGGTTTCCTGCACCAACACAAGTGCGAAAAGTGGTTTTTCAACACTAACACAAGTGCGAAAAGTGGTTTTTCAACACGAACACAAGTGCGAAAAGTGGTTTTTCAACACTATCACAAGTGCAAAAAGTGTTTTTTCCACACTAACACAAGTGCAAAAGTGGTTTCCTGCACCAACACAAGTGCGAAAAGTGGTTTTTCAACACCAACACAAGTGCGAAAAGTGGTTTTTCCACACTAATACAAGTGCAAAAGTGGTTTCCTGCACCAATACAAGTGGGGAAAGTGGATTTTCAACACTAACACAAGTGCGAAAAGTGGTTTTTCAACACTAACACAAGTGCGAAAAGTGGTTTTTCAACACTAACACAAGTGCGAAAAGTGGTTTTTCAACACTAACACAAGTGCGAAAAGTGGTTTTTCAACACCAACACAAGTGCGAAAAGTGGTTTTTCAACACTATCACAAGTGCAAAAAGTGTTTTTTCCACACTAATACAAGTGCAAAAGTGGTTTCCTGCACCAACACAAGTGGGAAAAGTGGATTTTCAACACTAACACAAGTATGAAAAGTGGTTTTTCAACACTATCACAAGTGCAAAAAGTGTTTTTTCCACACTAATACAAGTGCAAAAGTGGTTTCCTGCACCAACACAAGTTGCGAAAAGTGGTTTTTTCAACACTAACACAAGTGCGAAAAGTGGTTTTTCAACACTATCACAAGTGCAAAATGTGTTTTTTCCACACTAATACAAGTGCAAAAGTGGTTTCCTGCACCAACACAAGTTCGAAAAGTGGTTTTTCAACACTAACACAAGTGCGAAAAGTGGTTTTTCCACAATAATACAAGTGCAAAAGTGGTTTCCTGCACCAACACAAGTGCGAAAAGTGGTTTTTCAACACTAACACAAGTGCGAAAAGTGGTTTTTCAACACTAACACAAGTGCGAAAAGTGGTTTTTCCACACTAATACAAGTGCAAAAGTGGTTTCCTGCACCAACACAAGTGCGAAAGTGGTTTTTCAACACTAACACAAGTGCGAAAAGTGCTTTTTCAACACTAATACAAGTGCAAAAGTGGTTTCCTGCACCAACACAAGGGGGAAAACTGGATTTTCAACACTAACACAATTGCGAAAAGTGGTTTTTCAACACTAACACAAGTGCGAAAAGTGGTTTTTCAACACTATCACAAGTGCAAAAAGTGTTTTTTCCACACTAATACAAGTGCAAAAGTGGTTTCCTGCACCAACACAAGTGGGAAAAGTGGATTTTCAACACTAACACAAGTGCAAAAAGTGGTTTTTCAACACTATCACAAGTGCAAAAAGTGTTTTTTCCACACGAATACAAGTGCAAAAGTGGTTTCCTGCACCAACACAAGTGCGAAAAGTGGTTTTTCAACACTAACACAAGTGCGAAAAGTGGTTTTTCAACACTAACACAAGTGCGAAAAGTGGTTTTTCAACACTATCACAAGTGTGAAAAGTGGTTTTTCCACAATAATACAAATGCAAAAGTGGTTTCCTGCACCAACACAAGTGCGAAAAGTGGTTTTTCAACACTAACACAAGTGCGAAAAGTGGTTTTTCAACAATATCACAAGTGCAAAAAGTGTTTTTTCCACACTAATACAAGTGCAAAAATGGTTTCCTGCACCAACACAAGTGCGAAAAGTGGTTTTTCAACACTAACACAAGTGCGAAAAGTGGTTTTTCAACACGAACACAAGCGCGAAAAGTGGTTTTTCAACACTATCACAAGTGCAAAAAGTGTTTTTTCCACACTAATACAAGTGCAAAAGTGGTTTCCTGCACCAACACAAGTGCGAAAAGTGGCTTTTCAACACCAACACAAGTGCGAAAAGTGGTTTTTCCACACTAATACAAGTGCAAAAGTGGTTTCCTGCACCAATACAAGTGGGAAAAGTGGATTTTCAAGACTAACACAAGTGCGAAAAGTGGTTTTTCAACACTAACACAAGTGCGAAAAGTGGTTTTTCAACACTAACACAAGTGCGAAAAGTGGTTTTTCAACACTAACACAAGTGCGAAAAGTGGTTTTTCAACACTAACACAAGTGCGAAAAGTGGTTTTTCAACACTAACACAAGTGCGAAAAGTGGTTTTTCAACACTATCACAAGTGCAAAAAGTGTTTTTTCCACACTAATACAAGTGCAAAAGTGGTTTCCTGCACCAACACAAGTGGGAAAAGTGGATTTTCAACACTAACACAAGTATGAAAAGTGGTTTTTCAACACTATCACAAGTGCAAAAAGTGTTTTTTCCACACTAATACAAGTGCAAAAGTGGTTTCCTGCACCAACACAAGTGCGAAAAGTGGTTTTTCAACACTAACACAAGTGCGAAAAGTGGTTTTTCAACACTATCACAAGTGCAAAATGTGTTTTTTCCACACTAATACAAGTGCAAAAGTGGTTTCCTGCACCAACACAAGTTCGAAAAGTGGTTTTTCAACACTAACACAAGTGCGAAAAGTGGTTTTTCCACAATAATACAAGTGCAAAAGTGGTTTCCTGCACCAACACAAGTGCGAAAAGTGGTTTTTCAACACTAACACAAGTGCGAAAAGTGGTTTTTCAACACTAACACAAGTGCGAAAAGTGGTTTTTCCACACTAATACAAGTGCAAAAGTGGTTTCCTGCACCAACACAAGTGCGAAAGTGGTTTTTCAACACTAACACAAGTGCGAAAAGTGCTTTTTCAACACTAATACAAGTGCAAAAGTGGTTTCCTGCACCAACACAAGGGGGAAAACTGGATTTTCAACACTAACACAATTGCGAAAAGTGTTTTTTTCAACACTAACACAAGTGCAAAAAGTGTTTTTTCCACACTAATACAAGTGCAAAAGTGGTTTCCTGCACCAACACAAGTGCGAAAAGTGGTTTTTCAACACTAACACAAGTGCGAAAAGTGGTTTTTCCACACTAATACAAGTGCAAAAGTGGTTTCCTGTACCAACACAAGTGGGAAAAGTGGATTTTCAACACTAACACAAGTGCGAAATGTGGTTTTTCAACACTAACACAAGTGCGAAAAGTGGTTTTTCAACACTAACACAAGTGCAAAAAGTGGTTTTTCAACACTAACACAAGTGCGAAAAGTGGTTTTTCCACACGAATACAAGTGCAAAAGTGGTTTCCTGCACCAACACAAGTGCGAAAAGTGGTTTTTCAACACTAACACAAGTGCGAAAAGTGGTTTTTCAACACTATCACAAGTGCAAAAAGTGTTTTTTCCACACTAATACAAGTGCAAAAGTGGTTTCCTGCACCAACACAAGTGCAAAAAGTGGTTTTTCAACACTAACACAAGTGCGAAAAGTGGTTTTTCAACAATAACACAAGTGCGAAAAGTGGTTTTTCCACACTAATACAAGTGCAAACGTGGTTTCCTGCACCAACACAAGTGCGAAAAGTGGTTTTTCAACACTAACACAAGTGCGAAAAGTGGTTTTTCAACACTATCACAAGTGCGAAAAGTGGTTTTTCAACACTATCACAAGTGCAAAAAGTGTTTTTTCCACACTAATACAAGTGCAAAAGTGGTTTCCTGCACCAACACAAGTGCGAAAAGTGGTTTTTCAACACTAACACAAGTGCGAAAAGTGGTTTCCTTCACAAACACAAGTGTGAAAAGTGGTTTTTCAACACTAACACAAATGCGAAAAGTGGTTTTTCAACACTATCACAAGTGGGAAAAGTGGTTTTTCCACACTAATACAAGTGCAAAAGTGGTTTCCTGCACCAACACAAGTGAGAAAAGTGGTTTTTCAACACTAACACAAGTGCGAAAAGTGGTTTTTCAACACTATCACAAGTGCAAAAAGTGTTTTTTCCACACTAATACAAGTGCAAAAGTGGTTTCCTGCACCAACACAAGTGGGAAAAGTGGATTTTCAACACTAACACAAGTGCAAAAAGTGGTTTTTCAACACTATCACAAGTGCAAAAAGTGTTTTTTCCACACGAATACAAGTGCAAAAGTGGTTTCCTGCACCAACACAAGTGCGAAAAGTGGTTTTTCAACACTAACACAAGTGCGAAAAGTGGTTTTTCAACATTAACACAAATGCGAAAAGTGGTTTTTCAACACTATCAACAGTGCAAAAAGTGTTTTTTCCACACTAATACAAGTGCAAAAGTGGTTTCCTGCACCAACACAAGTGCGAAAAGTGGTTTTTCAACACTTACACAAGTATGAAAAGTGGTTTTTCAACACTATCACAAGTGCAAAAAGTGTTTTTTCCACACTAATACAAGTGCAAAAGTGGTTTCCTGCACCAACACAAGTGCGAAAAGTGGTTTTTCAACACTAACACAAGTGCGAAAAGTGGTTTTTCAACACTATCACAAGTGCAAAATGTGTTTTTTCCACACTAATACAAGTGCAAAAGTGGTTTCCTGCACCAACACAAGTTCGAAAAGTGGTTTTTCAACACTAACACAAGTGCGAAAAGTGGTTTTTCCACAATAATACAAGTGCAAAAGTGGTTTCCTGCACCAACACAAGTGCGAAAAGTGGTTTTTCAACACTAACACAAGTGCGAAAAGTGGTTTTTCAACACTAACACAAGTGCGAAAAGTGGTTTTTCCACACTAATACAAGTGCAAAAGTGGTTTCCTGCACCAACACAAGTGCGAAAGTGGTTTTTCAACACTAACACAAGTGCGAAAAGTGCTTTTTCAACACTAATACAAGTGCAAAAGTGGTTTCCTGCACCAACACAAGGGGGAAAACTGGATTTTCAACACTAACACAATTGCGAAAAGTGTTTTTTCAACACTAACACAAGTGCAAAAAGTGTTTTTTCCACACGAATACAAGTGCAAAAGTGGTTTCCTGCACCAACACAAGTGCGAAAAGTGGTTTTTCAACACTAACACAAGTGCGAAAAGTGGTTTTTCAACATTAACACAAATGCGAAAAGTGGTTTTTCAACACTATCAACAGTGCAAAAAGTGTTTTTTCCACACTAATACAAGTGCAAAAGTGGTTTCCTGCACCAACACAAGTGCGAAAAGTGGTTTTTCAACACTTACACAAGTATGAAAAGTGGTTTTTCAACACTATCACAAGTGCAAAAAGTGTTTTTTCCACACTAATACAAGTGCAAAAGTGGTTTCCTGCACCAACACAAGTGCGAAAAGTGGTTTTTCAACACTAACACAAGTGCGAAAAGTGGTTTTTCAACACTATCACAAGTGCAAAATGTGTTTTTTCCACACTAATACAAGTGCAAAAGTGGTTTCCTGCACCAACACAAGTTCGAAAAGTGGTTTTTCAACACTAACACAAGTGCGAAAAGTGGTTTTTCCACAATAATACAAGTGCAAAAGTGGTTTCCTGCACCAACACAAGTGCGAAAAGTGGTTTTTCAACACTAACACAAGTGCGAAAAGTGGTTTTTCAACACTAACACAAGTGCGAAAAGTGGTTTTTCCACACTAATACAAGTGCAAAAGTGGTTTCCTGCACCAACACAAGTGCGAAAGTGGTTTTTCAACACTAACACAAGTGCGAAAAGTGCTTTTTCAACACTAATACAAGTGCAAAAGTGGTTTCCTGCACCAACACAAGGGGGAAAACTGGATTTTCAACACTAACACAATTGCGAAAAGTGTTTTTTCAACACTAACACAAGTGCAAAAAGTGTTTTTTCCACACTAATACAAGTGCAAAAGTGGTTTCCTGCAGCAACACAAGTGCGAAAAGTGGTTTTTCAACACTAACACAAGTGCGAAAAGTGGTTTTTCCACACTAATACAAGTGCAAAAGTGGTTTCCTGTACCAACACAAGTGGGAAAAGTGGATTTTCAACACTAACACAAGTGCGAAATGTGGTTTTTCAACACTAACACAAGTGCGAAAAGTGGTTTTTCAACACTAACACAAGTGCAAAAAGTGGTTTTTCAACACTAACACAAGTGCGAAAAGTGGTTTTTCCACACGAATACAAGTGCAAAAGTGGTTTCCTGCACCAACACAAGTGCGAAAAGTGGTTTTTCAACACTAACACAAGTGCGAAAAGTGGTTTTTCAACACTATCACAAGTGCAAAAAGTGTTTTTTCCACACTAATACAAGTGCAAAAGTGGTTTCCTGCACCAACACAAGTGCAAAAAGTGGTTTTTCAACACTAACACAAGTGCGAAAAGTGGTTTTTCAACAATAACACAAGTGCGAAAAGTGGTTTTTCCACACTAATACAAGTGCAAACGTGGTTTCCTGCACCAACACAAGTGCGAAAAGTGGTTTTTCAACACTAACACAAGTGCGAAAAGTGGTTTTTCAACACTATCACAAGTGCGAAAAGTGGTTTTTCAACACTATCACAAGTGCAAAAAGTGTTTTTTCCACACTAATACAAGTGCAAAAGTGGTTTCCTGCACCAACACAAGTGCGAAAAGTGGTTTTTCAACACTAACACAAGTGCGAAAAGTGGTTTCCTTCACAAACACAAGTGTGAAAAGTGGTTTTTCAACACTAACACAAATGCGAAAAGTGGTTTTTCAACACTATCACAAGTGGGAAAAGTGGTTTTTCCACACTAATACAAGTGCAAAAGTGGTTTCCTGCACCAACACAAGTGAGAAAAGTGGTTTTTCAACACTAACACAAGTGCGAAAAGTGGTTTTTCAACACTATCACAAGTGCAAAAAGTGTTTTTTCCACACTAATACAAGTGCAAAAGTGGTTTCCTGCACCAACACAAGTGGGAAAAGTGGATTTTCAACACTAACACAAGTGCAAAAAGTGGTTTTTCAACACTATCACAAGTGCAAAAAGTGTTTTTTCCACACGAATACAAGTGCAAAAGTGGTTTCCTGCACCAACACAAGTGCGAAAAGTGGTTTTTCAACACTAACACAAGTGCGAAAAGTGGTTTTTCAACATTAACACAAATGCGAAAAGTGGTTTTTCAACACTATCAACAGTGCAAAAAGTGTTTTTTCCACACTAATACAAGTGCAAAAGTGGTTTCCTGCACCAACACAAGTGCGAAAAGTGGTTTTTCAACACTTACACAAGTGCGAAAAGTGGTTTTCAACACTAACACAGGTGCAAAAAGTGTTTTTTCAACACTAACACAAGTGCGAAAAGTGGTTTTTCAACACTAACACAAGTGCGAAAAGTGGTTTTTCAACACTATCACAAGTGCAAAAAGTGTTTTTTCCACACTAATACAAGTGCAAAAGTGGTTTCCTGCACCAACACAAGTGCAAAAAGTGGTTTTTCAACACTAACACGTGAGAAAAGTGGTTTCCTTCACTAACACAAGTGTGAAAAGTGGTTTTTCAACACTAACACAAGTGCGAAAAGTGGTTTTTCAACACTATCACAAGTGCGAAAAGTGGTTTTTCCACAATAATACAAATGCAAAAGTGGTTTCCTGCACCAACACAAGTGCGAAAAGTGGTTTTTCAACACTAACACAAGTGCGAAAAGTGGTTTTTCAACACTATCACAAGTGCAAAAAGTGTTTTTTCCACACTAATACAAGTGCAAAAGTGGTTTCCTGCACCAACACAAGTGCGAAAAGTGGTTTTTCAACACTAACACAAGTGCGAAAAGTGGTTTTTCAACACGAACACAAGTGCGAAAAGTGGTTTTTCAACACTATCACAAGTGCAAAAAGTGTTTTTTCCACACTAATACAAGTGCAAAAGTGGTTTCCTGCACCAACACAAGTGCGAAAAGTGGTTTTTCAACACCAACACAAGTGCGAAAAGTGGTTTTTCCACACTAATACAAGTGCAAAAGTGGTTTCCTGCACCAATACAAGTGGGAAAAGTGGATTTTCAACACTAACACAAGTGCGAAAAGTGGTTTTTCAACACTAACACAAGTGCGAAAAGTGGTTTTTCAACACTAACACAAGTGCGAAAAGTGGTTTTTCAACACTAACACAAGTGCGAAAAGTGGTTTTTCAACACTAACACAAGTGCCAAAAGTGGTTTTTCAACACTATCACAAGTGCAAAAAGTGTTTTTTCCACACTAATACAAGTGCAAAAGTGGTTTCCTGCACCAACACAAGTGGGAAAAGTGGATTTTCAACACTAACACAAGTACGAAAAGTGGTTTTTCAACACTATCACAAGTGCAAAAAGTGTTTTTTCCACACTAATACAAGTGCAAAAGTGGTTTCCTGCACCAACACAAGTGCGAAAAGTGGTTTTTCAACACTAACACAAGTGCGAAAAGTGGTTTTTCAACACTATCACAAGTGCAAAATGTGTTTTTTCCACACTAATACAAGTGCAAAAGTGGTTTCCTGCACCAACACAAGTTCGAAAAGTGGTTTTTCAACACTAACACAAGTGCGAAAAGTGGTTTTTCCACAATAATACAAGTGCAAAAGTGGTTTCCTGCACCAACACAAGTGCGAAAAGTGGTTTTTCAACACTAACACAAGTGCGAAAAGTGGTTTTTCAACAATAACGCAAGTGCGAAAAGTGGTTTTTCCACACTAATACAAGTGCAAAAGTGGTTTCCTGCACCAACACAAGTGCGAAAGTGGATTTTCAACACTAACACAAGTGCAAAAAGTGGTTTTTCAACACTATCACAAGTGCAAAAAGTGTTTTTTCCACACGAATACAAGTGCAAAAGTGGTTTCCTGCACCAACACAAGTGCGAAAAGTGGTTTTTCAACACTAACACAAGTGCGAAAAGTGGTTTTTCAACATTAACACAAATGCGAAAAGTGGTTTTTCAACACTATCAACAGTGCAAAAAGTGTTTTTTCCACACTAATACAAGTGCAAAAGTGGTTTCCTGCACCAACACAAGTGCGAAAAGTGGTTTTTCAACACTTACACAAGTGCGAAAAGTGGTTTTCAACACTAACACAGGTGCAAAAAGTGTTTTTTCAACACTAACACAAGTGCGAAAAGTGGTTTTTCAACACTAACACAAGTGCGAAAAGTGGTTTTTCAACACTATCACAAGTGCAAAAAGTGTTTTTTCCACACTAATACAAGTGCAAAAGTGGTTTCCTGCACCAACACAAGTGCAAAAAGTGGTTTTTCAACACTAACACGTGAGAAAAGTGGTTTCCTTCACTAACACAAGTGTGAAAAGTGGTTTTTCAACACTAACACAAGTGCGAAAAGTGGTTTTTCAACACTATCACAAGTGCGAAAAGTGGTTTTTCCACAATAATACAAATGCAAAAGTGGTTTCCTGCACCAACACAAGTGCGAAAAGTGGTTTTTCAACACTAACACAAGTGCGAAAAGTGGTTTTTCAACACTATCACAAGTGCAAAAAGTGTTTTTTCCACACTAATACAAGTGCAAAAGTGGTTTCCTGCACCAACACAAGTGCGAAAAGTGGTTTTTCAACACTAACACAAGTGCGAAAAGTGGTTTTTCAAAACGAACACAAGTGCGAAAAGTGGTTTTTCAACACTATCACAAGTGCAAAAAGTGTTTTTTCCACACTAATACAAGTGCAAAAGTGGTTTCCTGCACCAACACAAGTGCGAAAAGTGGTTTTTCAACACCAACACAAGTGCGAAAAGTGGTTTTTCCACACTAATACAAGTGCAAAAGTGGTTTCCTGCACCAATACAAGTGGGAAAAGTGGATTTTCAACACTAACACAAGTGCGAAAAGTGGTTTTTCAACACTAACACAAGTGCGAAAAGTGGTTTTTCAACACTAACACAAGTGCGAAAAGTGGTTTTTCAACACTAACACAAGTGCGAAAAGTGGTTTTTCAACACTAACACAAGTGCGAAAAGTGGTTTTTCAACACTATCACAAGTGCAAAAAGTGTTTTTTCCACACTAATACAAGTGCAAAAGAGGTTTCCTGCACCAACACAAGTGGGAAAAGTGGATTTTCAACACTAACACAAGTACGAAAAGTGGTTTTTCAACACTATCACAAGTGCAAAAAGTGTTTTTTCCACACTAATACAAGTGCAAAAGTGGTTTCCTGCACCAACACAAGTGCGAAAAGTGGTTTTTCAACACTAACACAAGTGCGAAAAGTGGTTTTTCAACACTATCACAAGTGCAAAATGTGTTTTTTCCACACTAATACAAGTGCAAAAGTGGTTTCCTGCACCAACACAAGTTCGAAAAGTGGTTTTTCAACACTAACACAAGTGCGAAAAGTGGTTTTTCCACAATAATACAAGTGCAAAAGTGGTTTCCTGCACCAACACAAGTGCGAAAAGTGGTTTTTCAACACTAACACAAGTGCGAAAAGTGGTTTTTCAACAATAACACAAGTGCGAAAAGTGGTTTTTCCACACTAATACAAGTGCAAAAGTGGTTTCCTGCACCAACACAAGTGCGAAAGTGGTTTTTCAACACTAACACAAGTGCGAAAAGTGGTTTTTCAACATTAACACAAATGCGAAAAGTGGTTTTTCAACACTATCAACAGTGCAAAAAGTGTTTTTTCCACACTAATACAAGTGCAAAAGTGGTTTCCTGCACCAACACAAGTGCGAAAAGTGGTTTTTCAACACTTACACAAGTACGAAAAGTGGTTTTCAACACTAACACAGGTGCGAAAAGTGTTTTTTCAACACTAACACAAGTGCGAAAAGTGGTTTTTCAACACTAACACAAGTGCGAAAAGTGGTTTTTCAACACTATCACAAGTGCAAAAAGTGTTTTTTCCACACTAATACAAGTGCAAAAGTGGTTTCCTGCACCAACACAAGTGCGAAAAGTGGTTTTTCAACACTAACACGTGAGAAAAGTGGTTTCCTTCACTAACACAAGTGTGAAAAGTGGTTTTTCAACACTAACACAAGTGCGAAAAGTGGTTTTTCAACACTATCACAAGTGCGAAAAGTGGTTTTTCCACAATAATACAAATGCAAAAGTGGTTTCCTGCACCAACACAAGTGCGAAAAGTGGTTTTTCAACACTAACACAAGTGCGAAAAGTGGTTTTTCAACACTATCACAAGTGCAAAAAGTGTTTTTTCCACACTAATACAAGTGCAAAAGTGGTTTCCTGCACCAACACAAGTGCGAAAAGTGGTTTTTCAACACTAACACAAGTGCGAAAAGTGGTTTTTCAACACGAACACAAGTGCGAAAAGTGGTTTTTCAACACTATCACAAGTGCAAAAAGTGTTTTTTCCACACTAACACAAGTGCAAAAGTGGTTTCCTGCACCAACACAAGTGCGAAAAGTGGTTTTTCAACACCAACACAAGTGCGAAAAGTGGTTTTTCCACACTAATACAAGTGCAAAAGTGGTTTCCTGCACCAATACAAGTGGGGAAAGTGGATTTTCAACACTAACACAAGTGCGAAAAGTGGTTTTTCAACACTAACACAAGTGCGAAAAGTGGTTTTTCAACACTAACACAAGTGCGAAAAGTGGTTTTTCAACACTAACACAAGTGCGAAAAGTGGTTTTTCAACACTAACACAAGTGCGAAAAGTGGTTTTTCAACACTATCACAAGTGCAAAAAGTGTTTTTGCCACACTAATACAAGTGCAAAAGTGGTTTCCTGCACCAACACAAGTGGGAAAAGTGGATTTTCAACACTAACACAAGTATGAAAAGTGGTTTTTCAACACTATCACAAGTGCAAAAAGTGTTTTTTCCACACTAATACAAGTGCAAAAGTGGTTTCCTGCACCAACACAAGTGCGAAAAGTGGTTTTTCAACACTAACACAAGTGCGAAAAGTGGTTTTTCAACACTATCACAAGTGCAAAATGTGTTTTTTCCACACTAATACAAGTGCAAAAGTGGTTTCCTGCACCAACACAAGTTCGAAAAGTGGTTTTTCAACACTAACACAAGTGCGAAAAGTGGTTTTTCCACAATAATAGAAGTGCAAAAGTGGTTTCCTGCACCAACACAAGTGCGAAAAGTGGTTTTTCAACACTAACACAAGTGCGAAAAGTGGTTTTTCAACACTAACACAAGTGCGAAAAGTGGTTTTTCCACACTAATACAAGTGCAAAAGTGGTTTCCTGCACCAACACAAGTGCGAAAGTGGTTTTTCAACACTAACACAAGTGCGAAAAGTGCTTTTTCAACACTAATACAAGTGCAAAAGTGGTTTCCTGCACCAACACAAGGGGGAAAACTGGATTTTCAACACTAACACAATTGCGAAAAGTGGTTTTTCAACACTAACACAAGTGCGAAAAGTGGTTTTTCAACACTATCACAAGTGCAAAAAGTGTTTTTTCCACACTAATACAAGTGCAAAAGTGGTTTCCTGCACCAACACAAGTGGGAAAAGTGGATTTTCAACACTAACACAAGTGCAAAAAGTGGTTTTTCAACACTATCACAAGTGCAAAAAGTGTTTTTTCCACACGAATACAAGTGCAAAAGTGGTTTCCTGCACCAACACAAGTGCGAAAAGTGGTTTTTCAACACTAACACAAGTGCGAAAAGTGGTTTTTCAACACTAACACAAGTGCGGAAAGTGGTTTTTCAACACTATCACAAGTGTGAAAAGTAGTTTTTCCACAATAATACAAATGCAAAAGTGGTTTCCTGCACCAACACAAGTGCGAAAAGTGGTTTTTCAACACTAACACAAGTGCGAAAAGTGGTTTTTCAACAATATCACAAGTGCAAAAAGTGTTTTTTCCACACTAATACAAGTGCAAAAGTGGTTTCCTGCACCAACACAAGTGCGAAAAGTGGTTTTTCAACACTAACACAAGTGCGAAAAGTGGTTTTTCAACACGAACACAAGCGCGAAAAGTGGTTTTTCAACACTATCACAAGTGCAAAAAGTGTTTTTTCCACACTAATACAAGTGCAAAAGTGGTTTCCTGCACCAACACAAGTGCGAAAAGTGGCTTTTCAACACCAACACAAGTGCTAAAAGTGGTTTTTCCACACTAATACAAGTGCAAAAGTGGTTTCCTGCACCAATACAAGTGGGAAAAGTGGATTTTCAAGACTAACACAAGTGCGAAAAGTGGTTTTTCAACACTAACACAAGTGCGAAAAGTGGTTTTTCAACACTAACACAAGTGCGAAAAGTGGTTTTTCAACACTAACACAAGTGCGAAAAGTGGTTTTTCAACACTAACACAAGTGCGAAAAGTGGTTTTTCAACACTAACACAAGTGCGAAAAGTGGTTTTTCAACACTATCACAAGTGCAAAAAGTGTTTTTTCCACACTAATACAAGTGCAAAAGTGGTTTCCTGCACCAACACAAGTGGGAAAAGTGGATTTTCAACACTAACACAAGTATGAAAAGTGGTTTTTCAACACTATCACAAGTGCAAAAAGTGTTTTTTCCACACTAATACAAGTGCAAAAGTGGTTTCCTGCACCAACACAAGTGCGAAAAGTGGTTTTTCAACACTAACACAAGTGCGAAAAGTGGTTTTTCAACACTATCACAAGTGCAAAATGTGTTTTTTCCACACTAATACAAGTGCAAAAGTGGTTTCCTGCACCAACACAAGTTCGAAAAGTGGTTTTTCAACACTAACACAAGTGCGAAAAGTGGTTTTTCCACAATAATACAAGTGCAAAAGTGGTTTCCTGCACCAACACAAGTGCGAAAAGTGGTTTTTCAACACTAACACAAGTGCGAAAAGTGGTTTTTCAACACTAACACAAGTGCGAAAAGTGGTTTTTCCACACTAATACAAGTGCAAAAGTGGTTTCCTGCACCAACACAAGTGCGAAAGTGGTTTTTCAACACTAACACAAGTGCGAAAAGTGCTTTTTCAACACTAATACAAGTGCAAAAGTGGTTTCCTGCACCAACACAAGTGCAAAAGTGGTTTCCTGCACCAACACAAGTGCGAAAAGTGGTTTTTCAACACTAACACAAGTGCGAAAAGTGGTTTTTCAACACTATCACAAGTGCAAAAAGTGTTTTTTCCACACTAATACAAGTGCAAAAGTGGTTTCCTGCACCAACACAAGTGCAAAAAGTGGTTTTTCAACACTAACACAAGTGCGAAAAGTGGTTTTTCAACAATAACACAAGTGCAAAAAGTGGTTTTTCCACACTAATACAAGTGCAAACGTGGTTTCCTGCACCAACACAAGTGCGAAAAGTGGTTTTTCAACACTAACACAAGTGCGAAAAGTGGTTTTTCAACACTATCACAAGTGCGAAAAGTGGTTTTTCAACACTATCACAAGTGCAAAAAGTGTTTTTTCCACACTAATCCAAGTGCAAAAGTGGTTTCCTGCACCAACACAAGTGCGAAAAGTGGTTTTTCAACACTAACACAAGTGCGAAAAGTGGTTTCCTTCACAAACACAAGTGTGAAAAGTGGTTTTTCAACACTAACACAAATGCGAAAAGTGGTTTTTCAACACTATCACAAGTGGGAAAAGTGGTTTTTCCACACTAATACAAGTGCAAAAGTGGTTTCCTGCACCAACACAAGTGAGAAAAGTGGTTTTTCAACACTAACACAAGTGCGAAAAGTGGTTTTTCAACACTATCACAAGTGCAAAAAGTGTTTTTTCTACACTAATACAAGTGCAAAAGTGGTTTCCTGCACCAACACAAGTGGGAAAAGTGGATTTTCAACACTAACACAAGTGCAAAAAGTTGTTTTTCAACACTATCACAAGTGCAAAAAGTGTTTTTTCCACACGAATACAAGTGCAAAAGTGGTTTCCTGCACCAACACAAGTGCGAAAAGTGGTTTTTCAACACTAACACAAGTGCGAAAAGTGGTTTTTCAACATTAACACAAATGCGAAAAGTGGTTTTTCAACACTATCAACAGTGCAAAAAGTGTTTTTTCCACACTAATACAAGTGCAAAAGTGGTTTCCTGCACCAACACAAGTGCGAAAAGTGGTTTTTCAACACTTACACAAGTGCGAAAAGTGGTTTTCAACACTAACACAGGTGCAAAAAGTGTTTTTTCAACACTAACACAAGTGCGAAAAGTGGTTTTTCAACACTAACACAAGTGCGAAAAGTGGTTTTTCAACACTATCACAAGTGCAAAAAGTGTTTTTTCCACACTAATACAAGTGCAAAAGTGGTTTCCTGCACCAACACAAGTGCAAAAAGTGGTTTTTCAACACTAACACGTGAGAAAAGTGGTTTCCTTCACTAACACAAGTGTGAAAAGTGGTTTTTCAACACTAACACAAGTGCGAAAAGTGGTTTTTCAACACTATCACAAGTGCGAAAAGTGGTTTTTCCACAATAATACAAATGCAAAAGTGGTTTCCTGCACCAACACAAGTGCGAAAAGTGGTTTTTCAACACTAACACAAGTGCGAAAAGTGGTTTTTCAACACTATCACAAGTGCAAAAAGTGTTTTTTCCACACTAATACAAGTGCAAAAGTGGTTTCCTGCACCAACACAAGTGCGAAAAGTGGTTTTTCAACACTAACACAAGTGCGAAAAGTGGTTTTTCAACACGAACACAAGTGCGAAAAGTGGTTTTTCAACACTATCACAAGTGCAAAAAGTGTTTTTTCCACACTAATACAAGTGCAAAAGTGGTTTCCTGCACCAACACAAGTGCGAAAAGTGGTTTTTCAACACCAACACAAGTGCGAAAAGTGGTTTTTCCACACTAATACAAGTGCAAAAAGTGTTTTTTCCACACTAATACAAGTGCAAAAGTGGTTTCCTGCACCAACACAAGTGCAAAAAGTGGTTTTTCAACACTATCACAAGTGCAAAAAGTGTTTTTTCCACACTAATACAAGTGCAAAAGTGGTTTCCTGCACCAACACAAGTGCAAAAAGTGGTTTTTCAACACTAACACGTGAGAAAAGTGGTTTCCTTCACTAACACAAGTGTGAAAAGTGGTTTTTCAACACTAACACAAGTGCGAAAAGTGGTTTTTCAACACTATCACAAGTGCGAAAAGTGGTTTTTCCACAATAATACAAATGCAAAAGTGGTTTCCTGCACCAACACAAGTGCGAAAAGTGGTTTTTCAACACTAACACAAGTGCGAAAAGTGGTTTTTCAACACTATCACAAGTGCAAAAAGTGTTATTTCCACACTAATACAAGTGCAAAAGTGGTTTCCTGCACCAACACAAGTGCGAAAAGTGGTTTTTCAACACTAACACAAGTGCGAAAAGTGGTTTTTCAACACGAACACAAGTGCGAAAAGTGGTTTTTCAACACTATCACAAGTGCAAAAAGTGTTTTTTCCACACTAATACAAGTGCAAAAGTGGTTTCCTGCACCAACACAAGTGCGAAAAGTGGTTTTTCAACACCAACACAAGTGCGAAAAGTGGTTTTTCCACACTAATACAAGTGCAAAAGTGGTTTCCTGCACCAATACAAGTGGGAAAAGTGGATTTTCAACACTAACACAAGTGCGAAAAGTGGTTTTTCAACACTAACACAAGTGTGAAAAGTGGTTTTTCAACACTAACACAAGTGCGAAAAGTGGTTTTTCAACACTAACACAAGTGCGAAAAGTGGTTTTTCAACACTAACACAAGTGCGAAAAGTGGTTTTTCAACACTATCACAAGTGCAAAAAGTGTTTTTTCCACACTAATACAAGTGCAAAAGTGGTTTCCTGCACCAACACAAGTGGGAAAAGTGGATTTTCAACACTAACACAAGTACGAAAAGTGGTTTTTCAACACTATCACAAGTGCAAAAAGTGTTTTTTCCACACTAATACAAGTGCAAAAGTGGTTTCCTGCACCAACACAAGTGCGAAAAGTGGTTTTCCAACACTAACACAAGTGCGAAAAGTGGTTTTTCAACACTATCACAAGTGCAAAATGTGTTTTTTCCACACTAATACAAGTGCAAAAGTGGTTTCCTGCACCAACACAAGTTCGAAAAGTGGTTTTTCAACACTAACACAAGTGCGAAAAGTGGTTTTTCCACAATAATACAAGTGCAAAAGTGGTTTCCTGCACCAACACAAGTGCGAAAAGTGGTTTTTCAACACTAACACAAGTGCGAAAAGTGGTTTTTCAACAATAACACAAGTGCGAAAAGTGGTTTTTCCACACTAATACAAGTGCAAAAGTGGTTTCCTGCACCAACACAAGTGCGAAAGTGGTTTTTCAACACTAACACAAGTGCGAAAAGTGGTTTTTCAACATTAACACAAATGCGAAAAGTGGTTTTTCAACACTATCAACAGTGCAAAAAGTGTTTTTTCCACACTAATACAAGTGCAAAAGTGGTTTCCTGCACCAACACAAGTGCGAAAAGTGGTTTTTCAACACTTACACAAGTACGAAAAGTGGTTTTCAACACTAACACAGGTGCGAAAAGTGTTTTTTCAACACTAACACAAGTGCGAAAAGTGGTTTTTCAACACTAACACAAGTGTGAAAAGTGGTTTTTCAACACTATCACAAGTGCAAAAAGTGTTTTTTCCACACTAATACAAGTGCAAAAGTGGTTTCCTGCACCAACACAAGTGCGAAAAGTGGTTTTTCAACACTAACACGTGAGAAAAGTGGTTTCCTTCACTAACACAAGTGTGAAAAGTGGTTTTTCAACACTAACACAAGTGCGAAAAGTGGTTTTTCAACACTATCACAAGTGCGA
This sequence comes from Myxine glutinosa, assembly GCF_964187855.1. Classification (NCBI taxonomy): domain Eukaryota; kingdom Metazoa; phylum Chordata; class Myxini; order Myxiniformes; family Myxinidae; genus Myxine; species Myxine glutinosa. Next base: position 75,847 of record NW_027617672.1, read on the forward strand.
AAAGTGGTTTCCTGCACCAACACAAGTGCAAAAAGTGGTTTTTCAACACTAACACAAGTGCGAAAAGTGGTTTTTCAACAATAACACAAGTGCAAAAAGTGGTTTTTCCACACTAATACAAGTGCAAACGTGGTTTCCTGCACCAACACAAGTGCGAAAAGTGGTTTTTCAACACTAACACAAGTGCGAAAAGTGGTTTTTCAACACTATCACAAGTGCGAAAAGTGGTTTTTCAACACTATCACAAGTGCAAAAAGTGTTTTTTCCACACTAATACAAGTGCAAAAGTGGTTTCCTGCACCAACACAAGTGCGAAAAGTGGTTTTTCCACACTAATACAAGTGCAAACGTGGTTTCCTGCACCAACACAAGTGCGAAAAGTGGTTTTTCAACACTAACACAAGTGCGAAAAGTGGTTTTTCAACACGAACACAAGTGCGAAAAGTGGTTTTTCAACACTATCACAAGTGCAAAAAGTGTTTTTTCCACACTAATACAAGTGCAAAAGTGGTTTCCTGCACCAACACAAGTGCGAAAAGTGGTTTTTCAACACCAACACAAGTGCGAAAAGTGGTTTTTCCACACTAATACAAGTGCAAAAAGTGTTTTTTCCACACTAATACAAGTGCAAAAGTGGTTTCCTGCACCAACACAAGTGCAAAAAGTGGTTTTTCAACACTATCACAAGTGCAAAAAGTGTTTTTTCCACACTAATACAAGTGCAAAAGTGGTTTCCTGCACCAACACAAGTGCAAAAAGTGGTTTTTCAACACTAACACGTGAGAAAAGTGGTTTCCTTCACTAACACAAGTGTGAAAAGTGGTTTTTCAACACTAACACAAGTGCGAAAAGTGGTTTTTCAACACTATCACAAGTGCGAAAAGTGGTTTTTCCACAATAATACAAATGCAAAAGTGGTTTCCTGCACCAACACAAGTGCGAAAAGTGGTTTTTCAACACTAACACAAGTGCGAAAAGTGGTTTTTCAACACTATCACAAGTGCAAAAAGTGTTATTTCCACACTAATACAAGTGCAAAAGTGGTTTCCTGCACCAACACAAGTGCGAAAAGTGGTTTTTCAACACTAACACAAGTGCGAAAAGTGGTTTTTCAACACGAACACAAGTGCGAAAAGTGGTTTTTCAACACTATCACAAGTGCAAAAAGTGTTTTTTCCACACTAATACAAGTGCAAAAGTGGTTTCCTGCACCAACACAAGTGCGAAAAGTGGTTTTTCAACACCAACACAAGTGCGAAAAGTGGTTTTTCCACACTAATACAAGTGCAAAAGTGGTTTCCTGCACCAATACAAGTGGGAAAAGTGGATTTTCAACACTAACACAAGTGCGAAAAGTGGTTTTTCAACACTAACACAAGTGTGAAAAGTGGTTTTTCAACACTAACACAAGTGCGAAAAGTGGTTTTTCAACACTAACACAAGTGCGAAAAGTGGTTTTTCAACACTAACACAAGTGCGAAAAGTGGTTTTTCAACACTATCACAAGTGCAAAAAGTGTTTTTTCCACACTAATACAAGTGCAAAAGTGGTTTCCTGCACCAACACAAGTGGGAAAAGTGGATTTTCAACACTAACACAAGTACGAAAAGTGGTTTTTCAACACTATCACAAGTGCAAAAAGTGTTTTTTCCACACTAATACAAGTGCAAAAGTGGTTTCCTGCACCAACACAAGTGCGAAAAGTGGTTTTCCAACACTAACACAAGTGCGAAAAGTGGTTTTTCAACACTATCACAAGTGCAAAATGTGTTTTTTCCACACTAATACAAGTGCAAAAGTGGTTTCCTGCACCAACACAAGTTCGAAAAGTGGTTTTTCAACACTAACACAAGTGCGAAAAGTGGTTTTTCCACAATAATACAAGTGCAAAAGTGGTTTCCTGCACCAACACAAGTGCGAAAAGTGGTTTTTCAACACTAACACAAGTGCGAAAAGTGGTTTTTCAACAATAACACAAGTGCGAAAAGTGGTTTTTCCACACTAATACAAGTGCAAAAGTGGTTTCCTGCACCAACACAAGTGCGAAAGTGGTTTTTCAACACTAACACAAGTGCGAAAAGTGGTTTTTCAACATTAACACAAATGCGAAAAGTGGTTTTTCAACACTATCAACAGTGCAAAAAGTGTTTTTTCCACACTAATACAAGTGCAAAAGTGGTTTCCTGCACCAACACAAGTGCGAAAAGTGGTTTTTCAACACTTACACAAGTACGAAAAGTGGTTTTCAACACTAACACAGGTGCGAAAAGTGTTTTTTCAACACTAACACAAGTGCGAAAAGTGGTTTTTCAACACTAACACAAGTGTGAAAAGTGGTTTTTCAACACTATCACAAGTGCAAAAAGTGTTTTTTCCACACTAATACAAGTGCAAAAGTGGTTTCCTGCACCAACACAAGTGCGAAAAGTGGTTTTTCAACACTAACACGTGAGAAAAGTGGTTTCCTTCACTAACACAAGTGTGAAAAGTGGTTTTTCAACACTAACACAAGTGCGAAAAGTGGTTTTTCAACACTATCACAAGTGCGAAAAGTGGTTTCCTGCACCAACACAAGTGCAAAAAGTGGTTTTTCAACACTAACACAAGTGCGAAAAGTGGTTTTTCAACAATAACACAAGTGCAAAAAGTGGTTTTTCCACACTAATACAAGTGCAAACGTGGTTTCCTGCACCAACACAAGTGCGAAAAGTGGTTTTTCAACACTAACACAAGTGCGAAAAGTGGTTTTTCAACACTATCACAAGTGCGAAAAGTGGTTTTTCAACACTATCACAAGTGCAAAAAGTGTTTTTTCCACACTAATCCAAGTGCAAAAGTGGTTTCCTGCACCAACACAAGTGCGAAAAGTGGTTTTTCAACACTAACACAAGTGCGAAAAGTGGTTTCCTTCACAAACACAAGTGTGAAAAGTGGTTTTTCAACACTAACACAAATGCGAAAAGTGGTTTTTCAACACTATCACAAGTGGGAAAAGTGGTTTTTCCACACTAATACAAGTGCAAAAGTGGTTTCCTGCACCAACACAAGTGAGAAAAGTGGTTTTTCAACACTAACACAAGTGCGAAAAGTGGTTTTTCAACACTATCACAAGTGCAAAAAGTGTTTTTTCTACACTAATACAAGTGCAAAAGTGGTTTCCTGCACCAACACAAGTGGGAAAAGTGGATTTTCAACACTAACACAAGTGCAAAAAGTTGTTTTTCAACACTATCACAAGTGCAAAAAGTGTTTTTTCCACACGAATACAAGTGCAAAAGTGGTTTCCTGCACCAACACAAGTGCGAAAAGTGGTTTTTCAACACTAACACAAGTGCGAAAAGTGGTTTTTCAACATTAACACAAATGCGAAAAGTGGTTTTTCAACACTATCAACAGTGCAAAAAGTGTTTTTTCCACACTAATACAAGTGCAAAAGTGGTTTCCTGCACCAACACAAGTGCGAAAAGTGGTTTTTCAACACTTACACAAGTGCGAAAAGTGGTTTTCAACACTAACACAGGTGCAAAAAGTGTTTTTTCAACACTAACACAAGTGCGAAAAGTGGTTTTTCAACACTAACACAAGTGCGAAAAGTGGTTTTTCAACACTATCACAAGTGCAAAAAGTGTTTTTTCCACACTAATACAAGTGCAAAAGTGGTTTCCTGCACCAACACAAGTGCAAAAAGTGGTTTTTCAACACTAACACGTGAGAAAAGTGGTTTCCTTCACTAACACAAGTGTGAAAAGTGGTTTTTCAACACTAACACAAGTGCGAAAAGTGGTTTTTCAACACTATCACAAGTGCGAAAAGTGGTTTTTCCACAATAATACAAATGCAAAAGTGGTTTCCTGCACCAACACAAGTGCGAAAAGTGGTTTTTCAACACTAACACAAGTGCGAAAAGTGGTTTTTCAACACTATCACAAGTGCAAAAAGTGTTTTTTCCACACTAATACAAGTGCAAAAGTGGTTTCCTGCACCAACACAAGTGCGAAAAGTGGTTTTTCAACACTAACACAAGTGCGAAAAGTGGTTTTTCAACACGAACACAAGTGCGAAAAGTGGTTTTTCAACACTATCACAAGTGCAAAAAGTGTTTTTTCCACACTAATACAAGTGCAAAAGTGGTTTCCTGCACCAACACAAGTGCGAAAAGTGGTTTTTCAACACCAACACAAGTGCGAAAAGTGGTTTTTCCACACTAATACAAGTGCAAAAAGTGTTTTTTCCACACTAATACAAGTGCAAAAGTGGTTTCCTGCACCAACACAAGTGCAAAAAGTGGTTTTTCAACACTATCACAAGTGCAAAAAGTGTTTTTTCCACACTAATACAAGTGCAAAAGTGGTTTCCTGCACCAACACAAGTGCAAAAAGTGGTTTTTCAACACTAACACGTGAGAAAAGTGGTTTCCTTCACTAACACAAGTGTGAAAAGTGGTTTTTCAACACTAACACAAGTGCGAAAAGTGGTTTTTCAACACTATCACAAGTGCGAAAAGTGGTTTTTCCACAATAATACAAATGCAAAAGTGGTTTCCTGCACCAACACAAGTGCGAAAAGTGGTTTTTCAACACTAACACAAGTGCGAAAAGTGGTTTTTCAACACTATCACAAGTGCAAAAAGTGTTTTTTCCACACTAATACAAGTGCAAAAGTGGTTTCCTGCACCAACACAAGTGCGAAAAGTGGTTTTTCAACACTAACACAAGTGCGAAAAGTGGTTTTTCAACACGAACACAAGTGCGAAAAGTGGTTTTTCAACACTATCACAAGTGCAAAAAGTGTTTTTTCCACACTAATACAAGTGCAAAAGTGGTTTCCTGCACCAACACAAGTGCGAAAAGTGGTTTTTCAACACCAACACAAGTGCGAAAAGTGGTTTTTCCACACTAATACAAGTGCAAAAGTGGTTTCCTGCACCAATACAAGTGGGAAAAGTGGATTTTCAACACTAACACAAGTGCGAAAAGTGGTTTTTCAACACTAACACAAGTGTGAAAAGTGGTTTTTCAACACTAACACAAGTGCGAAAAGTGGTTTTTCAACACTAACACAAGTGCGAAAAGTGGTTTTTCAACACTAACACAAGTGCGAAAAGTGGTTTTTCAACACTATCACAAGTGCAAAAAGTGTTTTTTCCACACTAATACAAGTGCAAAAGTGGTTTCCTGCACCAACACAAGTGGGAAAAGTGGATTTTCAACACTAACACAAGTACGAAAAGTGGTTTTTCAACACTATCACAAGTGCAAAAAGTGTTTTTTCCACACTAATACAAGTGCAAAAGTGGTTTCCTGCACCAACACAAGTGCGAAAAGTGGTTTTCCAACACTAACACAAGTGCGAAAAGTGGTTTTTCAACACTATCACAAGTGCAAAATGTGTTTTTTCCACACTAATACAAGTGCAAAAGTGGTTTCCTGCACCAACACAAGTTCGAAAAGTGGTTTTTCAACACTAACACAAGTGCGAAAAGTGGTTTTTCCACAATAATACAAGTGCAAAAGTGGTTTCCTGCACCAACACAAGTGCGAAAAGTGGTTTTTCAACACTAACACAAGTGCGAAAAGTGGTTTTTCAACAATAACACAAGTGCGAAAAGTGGTTTTTCCACACTAATACAAGTGCAAAAGTGGTTTCCTGCACCAACACAAGTGCGAAAGTGGTTTTTCAACACTAACACAAGTGCGAAAAGTGGTTTTTCAACATTAACACAAATGCGAAAAGTGGTTTTTCAACACTATCAACAGTGCAAAAAGTTTTTTTCCACACTAATACAAGTGCAAAAGTGGTTTCCTGCACCAACACAAGTGCGAAAAGTGGTTTTTCAACACTTACACAAGTACGAAAAGTGGTTTTCAACACTAACACAGGTGCGAAAAGTGTTTTTTCAACACTAACACAAGTGCGAAAAGTGGTTTTTCAACACTAACACAAGTGTGAAAAGTGGTTTTTCAACACTATCACAAGTGCAAAAAGTGTTTTTTCCACACTAATACAAGTGCAAAAGTGGTTTCCTGCACCAACACAAGTGCGAAAAGTGGTTTTTCAACACTAACACGTGAGAAAAGTGGTTTCCTTCACTAACACAAGTGTGAAAAGTGGTTTTTCAACACTAACACAAGTGCGAAAAGTGGTTTTTCAACACTATCACAAGTGCGAAAAGTGGTTTTTCCACAATAATACAAATGCAAAAGTGGTTTCCTGCACCAACACAAGTGCGAAAAGTGGTTTTTCAACACTAACACAAGTGCGAAAAGTGGTTTTTCAACACTATCACAAGTGCAAAAAGTGTTTTTTCCACACTAATACAAGTGCAAAAGTGGTTTCCTGCACCAACACAAGTGCGAAAAGTGGTTTTTCAACACTAACACAAGTGCGAAAAGTGGTTTTTCAACACGAACACAAGTGCGAAAAGTGGTTTTTCAACACTATCACAAGTGCAAAAAGTGTTTTTTCCACACTAACACAAGTGCAAAAGTGGTTTCCTGCACCAACACAAGTGCGAAAAGTGGTTTTTCAACACCAACACAAGTGCGAAAAGTGGTTTTTCCACACTAATACAAGTGCAAAAGTGGTTTCCTGCACCAATACAAGTGGGGAAAGTGGATATTCAACACTAACACAAGTGCGAAAAGTGGTTTTTCAACACTAACACAAGTGCGAAAAGTGGTTTTTCAACACTAACACAAGTGCGGAAAGTGGTTTTTCAACACTAACACAAGTGCGAAAAGTGGTTTTTCAACACTAACACAAGTGCGAAAAGTGGTTTTTCAACACTATCACAAGTGCAAAAAGTGTTTTTTCCACACTAATACAAGTGCAAAAGTGGTTTCCTGCACCAACACAAGTGGGAAAAGTGGATTTTCAACACTAACACAAGTATGAAAAGTGGTTTTTCAACACTATCACAAGTGCAAAAAGTGTTTTTTCCACACTAATACAAGTGCAAAAGTGGTTTCCTGCACCAACACAAGTGCGAAAAGTGGTTTTTCAACACTAACACAAGTGCGAAAAGTGGTTTTTCAACACTATCACAAGTGCAAAATGTGTTTTTTCCACACTAATACAAGTGCAAAAGTGGTTTCCTGCACCAACACAAGTTCGAAAAGTGGTTTTTCAACACTAACACAAGTGCGAAAAGTGGTTTTTCCACAATAATACAAGTGCAAAAGTGGTTTCCTGCACCAACACAAGTGCGAAAAGTGGTTTTTCAACACTAACACAAGTGCGAAAAGTGGTTTTTCAACACTAACACAAGTGCGAAAAGTGGTTTTTCCACACTAATACAAGTGCAAAAGTGGTTTCCTGCACCAACACAAGTGCGAAAGTGGTTTTTCAACACTAACACAAGTGCGAAAAGTGCTTTTTCAACACTAATACAAGTGCAAAAGTGGTTTCCTGCACCAACACAAGGGGGAAAACTGGATTTTCAACACTAACACAATTGCGAAAAGTGGTTTTTCAACACTAACACAAGTGCGAAAAGTGGTTTTTCAACACTATCACAAGTGCAAAAAGTGTTTTTTCCACACTAATACAAGTGCAAAAGTGGTTTCCTGCACCAACACAAGTGGGAAAAGTGGATTTTCAACACTAACACAAGTGCAAAAAGTGGTTTTTCAACACTATCACAAGTGCAAAAAGTGTTTTTTCCACACGAATACAAGTGCAAAAGTGGTTTCCTGCACCAACACAAGTGCGAAAAGTGGTTTTTCAACACTAACACAAGTGCGAAAAGTGGTTTTTCAACACTAACACAAGTGCGAAAAGTGGTTTTTCCACACTAATACAAGTGCAAAAGTGGTTTCCTGCACCAACACAAGTGCGAAAGTGGATTTTCAAGACTAACACAAGTGCGAAAAGTGGTTTTTCAACACTAACACAAGTGCGAAAAGTGGTTTTTCAACACTAACACAAGTGCGAAAAGTGATTTTTCAACACTAACACAAGTGCGAAAAGTGGTTTTTCCACACTAATACAAGTGCAAAAGTGGTTTCCTGCACCAACACGAGGGGGAAAAGTGGATTTTCAACACTAACACAATTGCGAAAAGTGGTTTTTCAACACTAACACAAGTGCGAAAAGTGGTTTTTCAACACTATCACAAGTGCAAAAAGTGTTTTTTCCACACTAATACAAGTGCAAAAGTGGTTTCCTGCACCAACACAAGTGCGAAAAGTGGTTTTTCAACACGAACACAAGTGCGAAAAGTAGTTTTTCAACACTATCACAAGTGCAAAAAGTGTTTTTTCCACACTAATACAAGTGCAAAAGTGGTTTCCTGCACCAACACAAGTGCGAAAAGTGGTTTTTCAACACCAACACAAGTGCGAAAAGTGGTTTTTCCACACTTATACAAGTGCAAAAGTGGTTTCCTGCACCAATACAAGTGGGAAAAGTGGATTTTCAACACTAACACAAGTGCGAAAAGTGGTTTTTCAACACTAACACAAGTGCGAAAAGTGGTTTTTCAACACTAACACAAGTGCGAAAAGTGGTTTTTCAACACTATCACAATTGCAAAAAGTGTTTTTTCCACACTAATACAAGTGCAAAAGTGGTTTCCTGCACCAACACAAGTGCGAAAAGTGGTTTTTCAACACTAACACAAGTGCGAAAAGTGGTTTTTCCACACTAATACAAGTGCAAAAGTGGTTTCCTGCTCCAACACAAGGGGGAAAAGTGGATTTTCAACACTAACACAATTGCGAAAAGTGGTTTTTCAACACTAACACAAGTGCGAAAAGTGGTTTTTCAACACTATCACAAGTGCAAAAAGTGTTTTTTCCACACTAATACAAGTGCAAAAGTGGTTTCCTGCACCAACACAAGTGGGAAAAGTGGATTTTCAACACTAACACAAGTACGAAAAGTGGTTTTTCAACACTATCACAAGTGCAAAAAGTGTTTTTTCCACACTAATACAAGTGCAAAAGTGGTTTCCTGCACCAACACAAGTGCGAAAAGTGGTTTTTCAACACTAACACAAGTGCGAAAAGTGGTTTTTCAACACTATCACAAGTGCAAAATGTGTTTTTTCCACACTAATACAAGTGCAAAAGTGGTTTCCTGCACCAACACAAGTTCGAAAAGTGGTTTTTCAACACTAACACAAGTGCGAAAAGTGGTTTTTCCACAATAATACAAGTGCAAAAGTGGTTTCCTGCACCAACACAAGTGCGAAAAGTGGTTTTTCAACACTAACACAAGTGCGAAAAGTGGTTTTTCAACACTAACACAAGTGCGAAAAGTGGTTTTTCCACACTAATACAAGTGCAAAAGTGGTTTCCTGCACCAACACAAGTGCGAAAGTGGTTTTTCAACACTAACACAAGTGCGAAAAGTGGTTTTTCAACACTAATACAGGTGCAAAAGTGGTTTCCTGCACCAACATAAGTGGGAAAAGTGGATTTTCAACACTAACACAAGTGCGAAAAGTGGTTTTTCAACACTATCACAAGTGCAAAAAGTGTTTTTTCCACACTATTACAAGTGCAAAAGTGGCTTCCTGCACCAACACAAGTGCGAAAAGTGGTTTTTCAACACTAACACAAGTGCGAAAAGTGCTTTTTCAACACTATCACAAGTGCAAAAGTGTTTTTTCCACACTAATACAAGTGCAAAAGTGGTTTCCTGCACCAACACAAGTGCGAAAAGTGATTTTTCAACACTAACACAAGTGCGAAAAGTGGTTTTTCAACACTAACACAAGTGCAAAAAGTGGTTTTTCAACACTAACACAAGTGCAAAAAGTGGTTTTTCCACACGAATACAAGTGCAAAAGTGGTTTCCTGCACCAACACAAGTGCGAAAAGTGGTTTTTCAACACTAACACAAGTGCGAAAAGTGGTTTTTCAACACTATCACAAGTGCAAAAAGTGTTTTTTCCACACTAATACAAGTGCAAAAGTGGTTTCCTGCACCAACACAAGTGCGAAAAGTGGTTTTTCAACACTAACACAAGTGCGAAAAGTGGTTTTGCCACACTAATACAAGTGCAAAAGTGGTTTCCTGTACCAACACAAGTGGGAAAAGTGGATTTTCAACACTAACACAAGTGCGAAATGTGGTTTTTCAACACTAACATAAGTGCGAAAAGTGGATTTTCAACACTAACACAAGTGCGAAATGTGGTTTTTCAACACTATCACAAGTGCAAAAAGTGTTTTTTCCACACTAATACAAGTGCAAAAGTGGTTTCCTGCACCAACACAAGTGCGAAAAGTGGTTTTTCAACACTAACACAAGTGCGAAAAGTGGTTTTTCAACACTATCAAAAGTGCAAAAAGTGTTTTTTCCACACTAATACAAGTGCAAAAGTGGTCTCCTGCACCAACACAAGTGTGAAAAGTGGTTTCCTTCACTAACACACGTGCGAAAAGTGGGTTTTCAACACTATCACAAGTGCGAAAAGTGGTTTTTCAACACTATCACATGTGCAAAAAGTGTTTTTTCCACACTAATACAAGTGCAAAATTGGTTTCCTGCACCAACACAAGTGCGAAAAGTGGTTTTTCAACACTAACACAAGTGCGAAAAGTGGTTTCCTTCACTAACACAAGTGTGAAAAGTGGTTTTTCAACACTAACACAAATGCGAAAAGTGGTTTTTCAACACTATCACAAGTGCGAAAAGTGGTTTTTCCACACTAATACAAGTGCAAAAGTGGTTTCCTGCACCAACACAAGTGAGAAAAGTGGTTTTTCAACACTAACACAAGTGCGAAAAGTGGTTTTTCAACACTATCACAAGTGCAAAAAGTGTTTTTTCCACACTAATACAAGTGCAAAAGTGGTTTCCTGCACCAACACAAGTGGGAAAAGTGGATTTTCAACACTAACACAAGTGCAAAAAGTGGTTTTTCAACACTATCACAAGTGCAAAAAGTGTTTTTTCCACACGAATACAAGTGCAAAAGTGGTTTCCTGCACCAACACAAGTGCGAAAAGTGGTTTTTCAACACTAACACAAGTGCGAAAAGTGGTTTTTCAACACTATCAAAAGTGCAAAAAGTGTTTTTTCCACACTAATACAAGTGCAAAAGTGGTTTCCTGCACCAACTCAAGTGTGAAAAGTGGTTTCCTTCACTAACACAAGTGCGAAAAGTGGTTTTTCAACACTATCACATGTGCAAAAAGTGTTTTTTCCACACTAATACAAGTGCAAAATTGGTTTCCTGCACCAACACAAGTGCGAAAAGTGGTTTTTCAACACTAACACAAGTGCGAAAAGTGGTTTCCTTCACTAACACAAGTGTGAAAAGTGGTTTTTCAACACTAACACAAGTGCAAAAAGTGATTTTTCAACACTATCACAAGTGCGAAAAGTGGTTTTTCCACACTAATACAAGTGCAAAAGTGGTTTCCTGCACCAACACAAGTGAGAAAAGTGGTTTTTCAACACTAACACAAGTGCGAAAAGTGGTTTTTCAACACTAACACAAGTGCGAAAAGTGGTTTTTCAACACTATCACAAGTGCAAAAAGTGTTTTTTCCACACTAATACAAGTGCAAAAGTGGTTTCCTGCACCAACACAAGTGCGAAAAGTGGTTTTTCAACACTAACACAAGTGCGAAAAGTGGTTTTTCCACACTAATACAAGTGCAAAAGTGGTTTACTGCACCAACACAAGTGGGAAAAGTGGATTTTCTACACTAACACAAGCGCGAAAAGTGGTTTTTCAACACTAACACAAGTGCGAAAAGTGGTTTTTCAACACTATCACAAGTGCAAAAAGTGTTTTTTCCACACTAATACAAGTGCAAAAGTGGTTTCCTGCACCAACACAAGTGCGAAAAGTGGTTTTTCAACACGAACACAAGTGCGAAAAGTGGTTTTTCCACACTAATACAAGTGCAAAAGTGGTTTCCTGCACCAACACAAGTGCGAAAAGTGGTTTTTCAACACTAACACAAGTGCGAAAAGTGGTTTTTCAACACTAATACAAGTGCAAAAAGTGTTTTTTCCACACTAATACAAGTGCAAAAGTGGTTTCCTGCACCAACACAAGTGTGAAAAGTGGTTTCCTTCACTAACACAAGTGCGAAAAGTGGGTTTTCAACACTATCACAAGTGCGAAAAGTGGTTTTTCAACACTATCACATGTGCGAAAAGTGGTTTTTCAACACTAACACAAGTGCGAAAAGTGGTTTTTCAACACTAACAGAAGTGCGAAAAGTGGTTTTTCAACACTAACACAAGTGCGAAAAGTGCTTTTTCAACACTATCACAAGTGCAAAAAGTGTTTTTTCCACACTAATACAAGTGCAAAAGTGGTTTCCTGCACCAACAAAAGTGCGAAAAGTGGTTTTTCAACACTAACACAAGTGCGAAAAGTCGTTTTTCAACACTAACACAAGTGCGAAAAGTGGTTTTTCAACACTAACACAAGTGCGAAAAGTGGTTTTTCCACACGAATACAAGTGCAAAAGTGGTTTCCTGCACCAACACAAGTGCGAAATGTGGTTTTTCAACACTAACACAAGTGCGAAAAGTGGTTTTTCAACACTATCAAAAGTGCAAAAAGTGTTTTTTCCACACTAATACAAGTGCAAAAGTGGTTTCCTGCACCAACACAAGTGTGAAAAGTGGTTTCCTTCACTAACACAAGTGCGAAAAGTGGGTTTTCAACACTATCACAAGTGCGAAAAGTGGTTTTTCAACACTATCACATGTGCAAAAAGTGTTTTTACCACACTAATACAAGTGCAAAATTGGTTTCCTGCACCAACACAAGTGCGAAAAGTGGTTTTTCAACACTAACACAAGTGCGAAAAGTGGTTTCCTTCACTAACACAAGTGTGAAAAGTGGTTTTTCAACACTAACACAAATGCGAAAAGTGGTTTTTCAACACTATCACAAGTGCGAAAAGTGGTTTTTCCACACTAATACAAGTGCAAAAGTGGTTTCCTGCACCAACACAAGTGAGAAAAGTGGTTTTTCAACACTAACACAAGTGCGAAAAGTGGTTTTTCAACACTATCACAAGTGCAAAAAGTGTTTTTTCCACACTAATACAAGTGCAAAAGTGGTTTCATGCACCAACACAAGTGGGAAAAGTGGATTTTCAACACTAACACAAGTGGGAAAAGTGGTTTTTCAACACTATCACAAGTGCAAAAAGTGTTTTTTCCACACGAATACAAGTGCAAAAGTGGTTTCCTGCACCAACACAAGTGGGAAAAGTGGTTTTTCAACACTAACACAAGTGCGAAAAGTGGTTTTTTAACGCTAACACAAGTGCGAAAAGTGGTTTTTCAACACTATCACAAGTGCAAAAAGTGTTTTTTCCACACTAATACAAGTGCAAAAGTGGTTTCCTGCACCAACACAAGTGCGAAAAGTGGTTTTTCAACAATAACACAAGTGTGAAAAGTGGTTTTCAACACTAACACAAGTGCGAAAAGTGTTTTTTCAACACTAACACAAGTGCGAAAAGTGGTTTTTCAACACTAACACAAGTGCGAAAAGTGGTTTTTCAACACTAATACAAGTGCAAAATTGTTTTCCTGCACAAGTGGGAAAAGTGGTTTTCAACACTAACAAAAGTGCGAAAAGTGTTTTTTCAACACTAACACAAGTGCAAAAAGTGTTTTTTCCACACTAATACAAGTGCAAACGTGGTTTCCTGCACCAACACAAGTGCGAAAAGTGGTTTTTCAACACTAACACAAGTGCGAAAAGTGGTTTTTCCACACTAATACAAGTGCAAAAGTGGTTTCCTGTACCAACACAAGTGGGAAAAGTGGATTTTCAACACTAACACAAGTGCGAAATGTGGTTTTTCAACACTAACACAAGTGCGAAAAGTGGTTTTTCAACACTAACACAAGTGCAAAAAGTGGTTTTTCAACACTAACACAAGTGCGAAAAGTGGTTTTTCCACACGAATACAAGTGCAAAAGTGGTTTCCTGCACCAACACAAGTGCGAAAAGTGGTTTTTCAATACTAACACAAGTGCGAAAAGTGGTTTTTCAACACTATCACAAGTGCAAAAAGTGTTTTTTCCACACTAATGCAAGTGCAAAAGTGGTTTCCTGCACCAACACAAGTGCAAAAAGTGGTTTTTCAACACTAACACAAGTGCGAAAAGTGGTTTTTCAACAATAACACAAGTGCGAAAAGTGGTTTTTCCACACTAATACAAGTGCAAACGTGGTTTCCTGCACCAACACAAGTGCGAAAAGTGGTTTTTCAACACTAACACAAGTGCGAAAAGTGGTTTTTCAACACTATCACAAGTGCGAAAAGTGGGTTTTCAACACTATCACAAGTGCAAAAAGTGTTTTTTCCACACTAATACAAGTGCAAAAGTGGTTTCCTGCACCAACACAAGTGCGAAAAGTGGTTTTTCAACACTAACACAAGTGCGAAAAGTGGTTTCCTTCACAAACACAAGTGTGAAAAGTGGTTTGTCAACACTAACACAAATGCGAAAAGTGGTTTTTCAACACTATCACAAGTGGGAAAAGTGGTTTTTCCACACTAATACAAGTGCAAAAGTGGTTTCCTGCACCAACACAAGTGAGAAAAGTGGTTTTTCAACACTAACACAAGTGCGAAAAGTGGTTTTTCAACACTATCACAAGTGCAAAAAGTGTTTTTTCCACACTAATACAAGTGCAAAAGTGGTTTCCTGCACCAACACAAGTGGGAAAAGTGGATTTTCAACACTAACACAAGTGCAAAAAGTGGTTTTTCAACACTATCACAAGTGCAAAAAGTGTTTTTTCCACACGAATACAAGTGCAAAAGTGGTTTCCTGCACCAACACAAGTGCGAAAAGTGGTTTTTCAACACTAACACAAGTGCGAAAAGTGGTTTTTCAACATTAACACAAATGCGAAAAGTGGTTTTTCAACACTATCAACAGTGCAAAAAGTGTTTTTTCCACACTAATACAAGTGCAAAAGTGGTTTCCTGCACCAACACAAGTGCGAAAAGTGGTTTTTCAACACTTACACAAGTGCGAAAAGTGGTTTTCAACACTAACACAGGTGCAAAAAGTGTTTTTTCAACACTAACACAAGTGCGAAAAGTGGTTTTTCAACACTAACACAAGTGCGAAAAGTGGTTTTTCAACACTATCACAAGTGCAAAAAGTGTTTTTTCCACACTAATACAAGTGCAAAAGTGGTTTCCTGCACCAACACAAGTGCAAAAAGTGGTTTTTCAACACTAACACGTGAGAAAAGTGGTTTCCTTCACTAACACAAGTGTGAAAAGTGGTTTTTCAACACTAACACAAGTGCGAAAAGTGGTTTTTCAACACTATCACAAGTGCGAAAAGTGGTTTTTCCACAATAATACAAATGCAAAAGTGGTTTCCTGCACCAACACAAGTGCGAAAAGTGGTTTTTCAACACTAACACAAGTGCGAAAAGTGGTTTTTCAACACTATCACAAGTGCAAAAAGTGTTTTTTCCACACTAATACAAGTGCAAAAGTGGTTTCCTGCACCAACACAAGTGCGAAAAGTGGTTTTTCAACACTAACACAAGTGCGAAAAGTGGTTTTTCAACACGAACACAAGTGCGAAAAGTGGTTTTTCAACACTATCACAAGTGCAAAAAGTGTTTTTTCCACACTAATACAAGTGCAAAAGTGGTTTCCTGCACCAACACAAGTGCGAAAAGTGGTTTTTCAACACCAACACAAGTGCGAAAAGTGGTTTTTCCACACTAATACAAGTGCAAAAGTGGTTTCCTGCACCAATACAAGTGGGAAAAGTGGATTTTCAACACTAACACAAGTGCGAAAAGTGGTTTTTCAACACTAACACAAGTGCGAAAAGTGGTTTTTCAACACTAACACAAGTGCGAAAAGTGGTTTTTCAACACTAACACAAGTGCGAAAAGTGGTTTTTCAACACTATCACAAGTGCAAAAAGTGTTTTTTCCACACTAATACAAGTGCAAAAGTGGTTTCCTGCACCAACACAAGTGGGAAAAGTGGATTTTCAACACTAACACAAGTACGAAAAGTGGTTTTTCAACACTATCACAAGTGCAAAAAGTGTTTTTTCCACACTAATACAAGTGCAAAAGTGGTTTCCTGCACCAACACAAGTGCGAAAAGTGGTTTTTCAACACTAACACAAGTGCGAAAAGTGGTTTTTCAACACTATCACAAGTGCAAAATGTGTTTTTTCCACACTAATACAAGTGCAAAAGTGATTTCCTGCACCAACACAAGTTCGAAAAGTGGTTTTTCAACACTAACACAAGTGCGAAAAGTGGTTTTTCCACAATAATACAAGTGCAAAAGTGGTTTCCTGCACCAACACAAGTGCGAAAAGTGGTTTTTCAACACTAACACAAGTGCGAAAAGTGGTTTTTCAACAATAACACAAGTGCGAAAAGTGGTTTTTCCACACTAATACAAGTGCAAAAGTGGTTTCCTGCACCAACACAAGTGCGAAAGTGGTTTTTCAACACTAACACAAGTGCGAAAAGTGGTTTTTCAACATTAACACAAATGCGAAAAGTGGTTTTTCAACACTATCAACAGTGCAAAAAGTGTTTTTTCCACACTAATACAAGTGCAAAAGTGGTTTCCTGCACCAACACAAGTGCGAAAAGTGGTTTTTCAACACTTACACAAGTGCGAAAAGTGGTTTTCAACCCTAACACAGGTGCGAAAAGTGTTTTTTCAACACTAACACAAGTGCGAAAAGTGGTTTTTCAACACTAACACAAGTGCGAAAAGTGGTTTTTCAACACTATCACAAGTGCAAAAAGTGTTTTTTCCACACTAATACAAGTGCAAAAGTGGTTTCCTGCACCAACACAAGTGCGAAAAGTGGTTTTTCAACACTAACACGTGAGAAAAGTGGTTTCCTTCACTAACACAAGTGTGAAAAGTGGTTTTTCAACACTAACACAAGTGCGAAAAGTGGTTTTTCAACACTATCACAAGTGCGAAAAGTGGTTTTTCCACAATAATACAAATGCAAAAGTGGTTTCCTGCACCAACACAAGTGCGAAAAGTGGTTTTTCAACACTAACACAAGTGCGAAAAGTGGTTTTTCAACACTATCACAAGTGCAAAAAGTGTTTTTTCCACACTAATACAAGTGCAAAAGTGGTTTCCTGCACCAACACAAGTGCGAAAAGTGGTTTTTCAACACTAACACAAGTGCGAAAAGTGGTTTTTCAACACGAACACAAGTGCGAAAAGTGGTTTTTCAACACTATCACAAGTGCAAAAAGTGTTTTTTCCACACTAACACAAGTGCAAAAGTGGTTTCCTGCACCAACACAAGTGCGAAAAGTGGTTTTTCAACACCAACACAAGTGCGAAAAGTGGTTTTTCCACACTAATACAAGTGCAAAAGTGGTTTCCTGCACCAATACAAGTGGGGAAAGTGGATTTTCAACACTAACACAAGTGCGAAAAGTGGTTTTTCAACACTAACACAAGTGCGAAAAGTGGTTTTTCAACACTAACACAAGTGCGAAAAGTGGTTTTTCAACACTAACACAAGTGCGAAAAGTGGTTTTTCAACACTAACACAAGTGCGAAAAGTGGTTTTTCAACACTATCACAAGTGCAAAAAGTGTTTTTTCCACACTAATACAAGTGCAAAAGTGGTTTCCTGCACCAACACAAGTGGGAAAAGTGGATTTTCAACACTAACACAAGTATGAAAAGTGGTTTTTCAACACTATCACAAGTGCAAAAAGTGTTTTTTCCACACTAATACAAGTGCAAAAGTGGTTTCCTGCACCAACACAAGTGCGAAAAGTGGTTTTTCAACACTAACACAAGTGCGAAAAGTGGTTTTTCAACACTATCACAAGTGCAAAATGTGTTTTTTCCACACTAAAACAAGTGCAAAAGTGGTTTCCTGCACCAACACAAGTTCGAAAAGTGGTTTTTCAACACTAACACAAGTGCGAAAAGTGGTTTTTCCACAATAATACAAGTGCAAAAGTGGTTTCCTGCACCAACACAAGTGCAAAAAGTGGTTTTTCAACACTAACACAAGTGCGAAAAGTGGTTTTTCAACACTAACACAAGTGCGAAAAGTGGTTTTTCCACACTAATACAAGTGCAAAAGTGGTTTCCTGCACCAACACAAGTGCGAAAGTGGTTTTTCAACACTAACACAAGTGCGAAAAGTGCTTTTTCAACACTAATACAAGTGCAAAAGTGGTTTCCTGCACCAACACAAGGGGGAAAACTGGATTTTCAACACTAACACAATTGCGAAAAGTGGTTTTTCAACACTAACACAAGTGCGAAAGTGGTTTTTCAACACTATCACAAGTGCAAAAAGTGTTTTTTCCACACTAATACAAGTGCAAAAGTGGTTTCCTGCACCAACACAAGTGGGAAAAGTGGATTTTCAACACTAACACAAGTGCAAAAAGTGGTTTTTCAACACTATCACAAGTGCAAAAAGTGTTTTTTCCACACGAATACAAGTGCAAAAGTGGTTTCCTGCACCAACACAAGTGCGAAAAGTGGTTTTTCAACACTAACACAAGTGCGAAAAGTGGTTTTTCAACACTAACACAAGTGCGAAAAGTGGTTTTTCAACACTATCACAAGTGTGAAAAGTGGTTTTTCCACAATAATACAAATGCAAAAGTGGTTTCCTGCACCAACACAAGTGCGAAAAGTGGTTTTTCAACACTAACACAAGTGCGAAAAGTGGTTTTTCAACAATATCACAAGTGCAAAAAGTGTTTTTTCCACACTAATACAAGTGCAAAAGTGGTTTCCTGCACCAACACAAGTGCGAAAAGTGGTTTTTCAACACTAACACAAGTGCGAAAAGTGGTTTTTCAACACGAACACAAGCGCGAAAAGTGGTTTTTCAACACTATCACAAGTGCAAAAAGTGTTTTTTCCACACTAATACAAGTGCAAAAGTGGTTTCCTGCACCAACACAAGTGCGAAAAGTGGCTTTTCAACACCAACACAAGTGCGAAAAGTGGTTTTTCCACACTAATACAAGTGCAAAAGTGGTTTCCTGCACCAATACAAGTGGGAAAAGTGGATTTTCAAGACTAACACAAGTGCGAAAAGTGGTTTTTCAACACTAACACAAGTGCGAAAAGTGGTTTTTCAACACTAACACAAGTGCGAAAAGTGATTTTTCAACACTAACACAAGTGCGAAAAGTGGTTTTTCCACACTAATACAAGTGCAAAAGTGGTTTCCTGCACCAACACAAGGGGGAAAAGTGGATTTTCAACACTAACACAATTGCGAAAAGTGGTTTTTCAACACTAACACAAGTGCGAAAAGTGGTTTTTCAACACTATCACAAGTGCAAAAAGTGTTTTTTCCACACTAATACAAGTGCAAAAGTGGTTTCCTGCACCAACACAAGTGGGAAAAGTGGATTTTCAACACTAACACAAGTACGAAAAGTGGTTTTTCAACACTATCACAAGTGCAAAAAGTGTTTTTCCACACTAATACAAGTGCAAAAGTGGTTTCCTGCACCAACACAAGTGCGAAAAGTGGTTTTCCAACACTAACACAAGTGCGAAAAGTGGTTTTTCAACACTATCACAAGTGCAAAATGTGTTTTTTCCACACTAATACAAGTGCAAAAGTGGTTTCCTGCACCAACACAAGTTCGAAAAGTGGTTTTTCAACACTAACACAAGTGCGAAAAGTGGTTTTTCCACAATAATACAAGTGCAAAAGTGGTTTCCTGCACCAATACAAGTGCGAAAAGTGGTTTTTCAACACTAACACAAGTGCGAAAAGTGGTTTTTCAACACTAACACAAGTGCGAAAAGTGGTTTTTCCACACTAATACAAGTGCAAAAGTGGTTTCCTGCACCAACACAAGTGCGAAAGTGGTTTTTCAACACTAACACAAGTGCGAAAAATGGTTTTTCAACACTAATACAGGTGCAAAAGTGGTTTCCTGCACCAACATAAGTGGGAAAAGTGGATTTTCAACACTAACACAAGTGCGAAAAGTGGTTTTTCAACACTATCACAAGTGCAAAAAGTGTTTTTTCCACACTATTACAAGTGCAAAAGTGGCTTCCTGCACCAACACAAGTGCGAAAAGTGGTTTTTCAACACTAACACAAGTGCGAAAAGTGGTTTTTCAACACGAACACAAGTGCGAAAAGTAGTTTTTCAACACTATCACAAGTGCAAAAAGTGTTTTTTCCACACTAATACAAGTGCAAAAGTGGTTTCCTGCACCAACACAAGTGCGAAAAGTGGTTTTTCAACACCAACACAAGTGCGAAAAGTGGTTTTTCCACACTAATACAAGTGCAAAAGTGGTTTCCTGCACCAATACAAGTGGGAAAAGTGGATTTTCAACACTAACACAAGTGCGAAAAGTGGTTTTTCAACACTAACACAAGTGCGAAAAGTGGTTTTTCAACACTAACACAAGTGCGAAAAGTGGTTTTTCAACACTAACACAAGTGCGAAAAGTGGTTTTTCAACACTATCACAATTGCAAAAAGTGTTTTTTCCACACTAATACAAGTGCAAAAGTGGTTTCCTGCACCAACACAAGTGCGAAAAGTGGTTTTTCAACACTAACACAAGTGCGAAAAGTGGTTTTTCCACACTAATACAAGTGCAAAAGTGGTTTCCTGCACCAACACAAGGGGGAAAAGTGGATTTTCAACACTAACACAATTGCGAAAAGTGGTTTTTCAACACTAACACAAGTGCGAAAAGTGGTTTTTCAACACTATCACAAGTGCAAAAAGTGTTTTTTCCACACTAATACAAGTGCAAAAGTGGTTTCCTGCACCAACACAAGTGGGAAAAGTGGATTTTCAACACTAACACAAGTACGAAAAGTGGTTTTTCAACACTATCACAAGTGCAAAAAGTGTTTTTTCCACACTAATACAAGTGCAAAAGTGGTTTCCTGCACCAACACAAGTGCGAAAAGTGGTTTTTCAACACTAACACAAGTGCGAAAAGTGGTTTTTCAACACTATCACAAGTGCAAAATGTGTTTTTTCCACACTAATACAAGTGCAAAAGTGGTTTCCTGCACCAACACAAGTTCGAAAAGTGGTTTTTCAACACTAACACAAGTGCGAAAAGTGGTTTTTCCACAATAATACAAGTGCAAAAGTGGTTTCCTGCACCAACACAAGTGCGAAAAGTGGTTTTTCAACACTAACACAAGTGCGAAAAGTGGTTTTTCAACACTAACACAAGTGCGAAAAGTGGTTTTTCCACACTAATACAAGTGCAAAAGTGGTTTCCTGCACCAACACAAGTGCGAAAGTGGATTTTCAAGACTAACACAAGTGCGAAAAGTGGTTTTTCAACACTAACACAAGTGCGAAAAGTGATTTTTCAACACTAACACAAGTGCGAAAAGTGGTTTTTCCACACTAATACAAGTGCAAAAGTGGTTTCCTGCACCAACACAAGGGGGAAAAGTGGATTTTCAACACTAACACAATTGCGAAAAGTGGTTTTTCAACACTAACACAAGTGCGAAAAGTGGTTTTTCAACACTATCACAAGTGCAAAAAGTGTTTTTTCCACACTAATACAAGTGCAAAAGTGGTTTCCTGCACCAACACAAGTGGGAAAAGTGGATTTTCAACACTAACACAAGTACGAAAAGTGGTTTTTCAACACTATCACAAGTGCAAAAAGTGTTTTTCCACACTAATACAAGTGCAAAAGTGGTTTCCTGCACCAACACAAGTGCGAAAAGTGGTTTTTCAACACTAACACAAGTGCGAAAAGTGGTTTTTCAACACTATCACAAGTGCAAAATGTGTTTTTTCCACACTAATACAAGTGCAAAAGTGTTTTCCTGCACCAACACAAGTTCGAAAAGTGGTTTTTCAACACTAACACAAGTGCGAAAAGTGGTTTTTCCACAATAATACAAGTGCAAAAGTGGTTTCCTGCACCAACACAAGTGCGAAAAGTGGTTTTTCAACACTAACACAAGTGCGAAAAGTGGTTTTTCAACACTAACACAAGTGCGAAAAGTGGTTTTTCCACACTAATACAAGTGCAAAAGTGGTTTCCTGCACCAACACAAGTGCGAAAGTGGTTTTTCAACACTAACACAAGTGCGAAAAATGGTTTTTCAACACTAATACAGGTGCAAAAGTGGTTTCCTGCACCAACATAAGTGGGAAAAGTGGATTTTCAACACTAACACAAGTGCGAAAAGTGGTTTTTCAACACTATCACAAGTGCAAAAAGTGTTTTTTCCACACTATTACAAGTGCAAAAGTGGCTTCCTGCACCAACACAAGTGCGAAAAGTGGTTTTTCAACACTAACACAAGTGCGAAAAGTGGTTTTTCAACACGAACACAAGTGCGAAAAGTAGTTTTTCAACACTATCACAAGTGCAAAAAGTGTTTTTTCCACACTAATACAAGTGCAAAAGTGGTTTCCTGCACCAACACAAGTGCGAAAAGTGGTTTTTCAACACCAACACAAGTGCGAAAAGTGGTTTTTCCACACTTATACAAGTGCAAAAGTGGTTTCCTGCACCAATACAAGTGGGAAAAGTGGATTTTCAACACTAACACAAGTGCGAAAAGTGGTTTTTCAACACTAACACAAGTGCGAAAAGTGGTTTTTCAACACTAACACAAGTGCGAAAAGTGGTTTTTCAACACTAACACAAGTGCGAAAAGTGGTTTTTCAACACTATCACAATTGCAAAAAGTGTTTTTTCCACACTAATACAAGTGCAAAAGTGGTTTCCTGCACCAACACAAGTGCGAAAAGTGGTTTTTCAACACTAACACAAGTGCGAAAAGTGGTTTTTCCACACTAATACAAGTGCAAAAGTGGTTTCCTGCACCAACACAAGGGGGAAAAGTGGATTTTCAACACTAACACAATTGCGAAAAGTGGTTTTTCAACACTAACACAAGTGCGAAAAGTGGTTTTTCAACACTATCACAAGTGCAAAAAGTGTTTTTTCCACACTAATACAAGTGCAAAAGTGGTTTCCTGCACCAACACAAGTGGGAAAAGTGGATTTTCAACACTAACACAAGTACGAAAAGTGGTTTTTCAACACTATCACAAGTGCAAAAAGTGTTTTTTCCACACTAATACAAGTGCAAAAGTGGTTTCCTGCACCAACACAAGTGCGAAAAGTGGTTTTTCAACACTAACACAAGTGCGAAAAGTGGTTTTTCAACACTATCACAAGTGCAAAATGTGTTTTTTCCACACTAATACAAGTGCAAAAGTGGTTTCCTGCACCAACACAAGTTCGAAAAGTGGTTTTTCAACACTAACACAAGTGCGAAAAGTGGTTTTTCCACAATAATACAAGTGCAAAAGTGGTTTCCTGCACCAACACAAGTGCGAAAAGTGGTTTTTCAACACTAACACAAGTGCGAAAAGTGGTTTTTCAACACTAACACAAGTGCGAAAAGTGGTTTTTCCACACTAATACAAGTGCAAAAGTGGTTTCCTGCACCAACACAAGTGCGAAAGTGGTTTTTCAACACTAACACAAGTGCGAAAAGTGGTTTTTCAACACTAATACAGGTGCAAAAGTGGTTTCCTGCACCAACATAAGTGGGAAAAGTGGATTTTCAACACTAACACAAGTGCGAAAAGTGGTTTTTCAACACTATCACAAGTGCAAAAAGTGTTTTTTCCACACTATTACAAGTGCAAAAGTGGCTTCCTGCACCAACACAAGTGCGAAAAGTGGTTTTTCAACACTAACACAAGTGCGAAAAGTGCTTTTTCAACACTATCACAAGTGCAAAAGTGTTTTTTCCACACTAATACAAGTGCAAAAGTGGTTTCCTGCACCAACACAAGTGCGAAAAGTGATTTTTCAACACTAACACAAGTGCGAAAAGTGGTTTTTCAACACTAACACAAGTGCAAAAAGTGGTTTTTCAACACTAACACAAGTGCAAAAAGTGGTTTTTCCACACGAATACAAGTGCAAAAGTGGTTTCCTGCACCAACACAAGTGCGAAAAGTGGTTTTTCAACACTAACACAAGTGCGAAAAGTGGTTTTTCAACACTATCACAAGTGCAAAAAGTGTTTTTTCCACACTAATACAAGTGCAAAAGTGGTTTCCTGCACCAACACAAGTGCGAAAAGTGGTTTTTCAACACTAACACAAGTGCGAAAAGTGGGTTTTTCCACACTAATACAAGTGCAAAAGTGGTTTACTGCACCAACACAAGTGGGAAAAGTGGATTTTCAACACTAACACAAGCGCGAAAAGTGGTTTTTCAACACTAACACAAGTGCGAAAAGTGGTTTTTCAACACTATCACAAGTGCAAAAAGTGTTTTTTCCACACTAATACAAGTGCAAAAGTGGTTTCCTGCACCAACACAAGTGGGAAAAGTGGATTTTCAACACTAACACAAGTGCGAAAAGTGGTTTTTCAACACTATCACAAGTGCAAAAAGTGTTTTTTCCACACTAATACAAGTGTAAAAGTGGTTTCCTGCACGAACACAAGTGCGTAAAGTGGTTTTTCAACACTAACACAAGTGCGAAAAGTTGTTTTTCAACACTATCACAAGTGCAAAAAGTGTTTTTTCCCCACTAATACAAGTGCATAAGTGGTTTCCTGCACCAACACAAGTGCGAAAAGTGGTTTTTCAACACGAACACAAGTGCGAAAAGTGGTTTTTCCACACTAATACAAGTGCAAAAGTGGTTTCCTGCACCAACACAAGTGCGAAAAGTGGTTTTTCAACACTAACACAAGTGCGAAAAGTGGTTTTTCAACACTAATACAAGTGCAAAAAGTGCTTTTTCCACACTAATACAAGTGCAAAAGTGGTTTCCTGCACCAACACAAGTGTGAAAAGTGGTTTCCTTCACTAACACAAGTGCGAAAAGTGTTTTTCAACATTATCACAAGGGCAAAAAGTGTTTTTTCCACACTAATACAAGTGCAAAAGTGGTTTCCTGCACCAACACAAGTGCAAAAACTGGTTTTTCACCACTAACACAAGTGCGAAAAGTGGTTTTTCAACACTAACACAAGTGCGAAAAGTGGTTTTTCAACACTAACAGAAGTGCGAAAAGTGGTTTTTCAACACTAACACAAGTGCGAAAAGTGGTTTTTCAACACTATCACAAGTGCAAAAAGTGTTTTTTCCACACTATTGCAAGTGCAAAAGTGGCTTCCTGCACCAACACAAGTGCGAAAAGTGGTTTTTCAACACTAACACAAGTGCGAAAAGTGCTTTTTCAACACTATCACAAGTGCAAAAGTGTTTTTTCCACACTAATACAAGTGCAAAAGTGGTTTCCTGCACCAACACAAGTGCGAAAAGTGATTTTTCAACACTAACACAAGTGCGAAAAGTGGTTTTTCAACACTAACACAAGTGCAAAAAGTGGTTTTTCAACACTAACACAAGTGCGAAAAGTGGTTTTTCCACACGAATACAAGTGCAAAAGTGGTTTCCTGCACCAACACAAGTGCGAAAAGTGGTTTTTCAACACTAACACAAGTGCGAAAAGTGGTTTTTCAACACTATCACAGGTGCAAAAAGTGTTTTTTCAACACTAACACAAGTGCGAAAAGTGGTTTTTCAACACTAACACAAGTGCGAAAAGTGGTTTTTCAACACTATCACAAGTGCAAAAAGTGTTTTTTCCACACTAATACAAGTGCAAAAGTGGTTTCCTGCACCAACACAAGTGCAAAAAGTGGTTTTTCAACACTAACACGTGAGAAAAGTGGTTTCCTTCACTAACACAAGTGTGAAAAGTGGTTTTTCAACACTAACACAAGTGCGAAAAGTGGTTTTTCAACACTATCACAAGTGCGAAAAGTGGTTTTTCCACAATAATACAAATGCAAAAGTGGTTTCCTGCACCAACACAAGTGCGAAAAGTGGTTTTTCAACACTAACACAAGTGCGAAAAGTGGTTTTTCAACACTATCACAAGTGCAAAAAGTGTTTTTTCCACACTAATACAAGTGCAAAAGTGGTTTCCTGCACCAACACAAGTGCAAAAAGTGGTTTTTCAACACTAACACGTGAGAAAAGTGGTTTCCTTCACTAACACAAGTGTGAAAAGTGGTTTTTCAACACTAACACAAGTGCGAAAAGTGGTTTTTCAACACTATCACAAGTGCGAAAAGTGGTTTTTCCACAATAATACAAATGCAAAAGTGGTTTCCTGCACCAACACAAGTGCGAAAAGTGGTTTTTCAACACTAACACAAGTGCGAAAAGTGGTTTTTCAACACTATCACAAGTGCAAAAAGTGTTTTTTCCACACTAATACAAGTGCAAAAGTGGTTTCCTGCACCAACACAAGTGCGAAAAGTGGTTTTTCAACACTAACACAAGTGCGAAAAGTGGTTTTTCAACACGAACACAAGTGCGAAAAGTGGTTTTTCAACACTATCACAAGTGCAAAAAGTGTTTTTTCCACACTAATACAAGTGCAAAAGTGGTTTCCTGCACCAACACAAGTGCGAAAAGTGGTTTTTCAACACCAACACAAGTGCGAAAAGTGGTTTTTCCACACTAATACAAGTGCAAAAGTGGTTTCCTGCACCAATACAAGTGGGAAAAGTGGATTTTCAACACTAACACAAGTGCGAAAAGTGGTTTTTCAACACTAACACAAGTGCGAAAAGTGGTTTTTCAACACTAACACAAGTGCGAAAAGTGGTTTTTCAACACTAACACAAGTGCGAAAAGTGGTTTTTCAACACTATCACAAGTGCAAAAAGTGTTTTTTCCACACTAATACAAGTGCAAAAGTGGTTTCCTGCACCAACACAAGTGGGAAAAGTGGATTTTCAACACTAACACAAGTACGAAAAGTGGTTTTTCAACACTATCACAAGTGCAAAAAGTGTTTTTTCCACACTAATACAAGTGCAAAAGTGGTTTCCTGCACCAACACAAGTGCGAAAAGTGGTTTTTCAACACTAACACAAGTGCGAAAAGTGGTTTTTCAACACTATCACAAGTGCAAAATGTGTTTTTTCCACACTAATACAAGTGCAAAAGTGGTTTCCTGCACCAACACAAGTTCGAAAAGTGGTTTTTCAACACTAACACAAGTGCGAAAAGTGGTTTTTCCACAATAATACAAGTGCAAAAGTGGTTTCCTGCACCAACACAAGTGCGAAAAGTGGTTTTTCAACACTAACACAAGTGCGAAAAGTGGTTTTTCAACAATAACACAAGTGCGAAAAGTGGTTTTTCCACACTAATACAAGTGCAAAAGTGGTTTCCTGCACCAACACAAGTGCGAAAGTGGTTTTTCAACACTAACACAAGTGCGAAAAGTGGTTTTTCAACATTAACACAAATGCGAAAAGTGGTTTTTCAACACTATCAACAGTGCAAAAAGTGTTTTTTCCACACTAATACAAGTGCAAAAGTGGTTTCCTGCACCAACACAAGTGCGAAAAGTGGTTTTTCAACACTTACACAAGTGCGAAAAGTGGTTTTCAACCCTAACACAGGTGCGAAAAGTGTTTTTTCAACACTAACACAAGTGCGAAAAGTGGTTTTTCAACACTAACACAAGTGCGAAAAGTGGTTTTTCAACACTATCACAAGTGCAAAAAGTGTTTTTTCCACACTAATACAAGTGCAAAAG